>NC_054394.1:30507088-30807088 GCF_017976425.1 Toxotes jaculatrix | reverse complement strand
AAAAAAAAATTTGACTTTTTTTGGCCGAAAAAAACGCCTTACTATACTATGACGTTTTTATGACATTTTGAGGTCAAAAAAATGTTTGACTTTTTTTGGCCGATTTTGACGCCTTACTATACTATGACGTTTTTTATGACATTTTGAGGTCAAAAAAAATTTTGACTTTTTTTGGCCGAAAAAAACGCCTTACTATACTATGACGTTTTTTATGACATTTTGAGGTCAAAAAATTTTTTGACTTTTTTTGGCCGATTTTGACGCCTTACTATACTATGACGTTTTTTATGACATTTTGAGGTCAAAAAAAATTTTGACTTTTTTTGGCCGGAAAAAACGCCTTACTATACTATGACGTTTTTTATGACATTTTGAGGTCAAAAAAAATTTTGACTTTTTTTGGCCGAAAAAAACGCCTTACTATACTATGACGTTTTTTATGACATTTTGAGGTCAAAAAAATTTTTGACTTTTTTTGTCTGATTGTTAAGCCTTACTATACTATGATCATTTTTATGACATTTTGAGGTCAAAAAATTTTTTGACTTTTTTTGGCGGAAAAAAACGCCTTACTATACTATGACGTTTTTTATGACATTTTGAGGTCAAAAAAATTTTTGACTTTTTTTGGCCGAAAAAAATGCCTTACTATACTATGACGTTTTTTATGACATTTTGAGGTCAAAAATTTTTTTTGACTTTTTTTGGCCGATTTTGACGCCTTACTATACTATGACGCTTTTTATGACATTTTGAGGTCAAAAAAATTTTTGACTTTTTTTGTCTGATTGTTAAGCCTTACTATACTATGATCATTTTTATGACATTTTGAGGTCCAAAAAAAATTTGACTTTTTTTGGCCGAAAAAAACGCCTTACTATACTATGACGTTTTTTATGACATTTTGAGGTCAAAAAAATTTTTGACTTTTTTTGGCCGAAAAAAATGCCTTACTATACTATGACGTTTTTTATGACATTTTGAGGTCTTACTAAAATATGACTTTTTTTGGCATATTTTGATGCCTTACGGCCGTATGACACTTTTCCTGACATTTTGGTGTCTTACTGGAATACTTATGGAATTTTAAGTCTAAATAACATTTAAACGGTTGTGGAACAAAAAAATTCACTGGCTTAAAATTTTTATATAAATTAGGGCGTACTTACGTTGAGTGACAGCACACACAGTTTTAATTTTAAATAAACATAGTGTTTGAGCATGCATAGTATGTGTGAGCAAATGTAGCTTACTTTAGTACTCTACTGACTGTATATCATGTATATCATTAGATTGTTTTTATATTGCAAATAAAGTATTCATGTTAAAATCACAGTTCCACTTGCGTCCGTCGTGTGATCGGTTAAAAGGCCTCTCCAAACCAGGCTCCCGGGCTGAATTGCAACCCCAGCCTGCCCCTGATCAATCGAGACCAAAAACAAAAAACGCACCAGGCTGTAAATATGTTTATTTAGGCTGTAAAGGTGGCTATTTTAACATGGGGGTCAGTGGAGTATTGCTCACTTCTGAAGCCAGCCCCCAGCGGCAGCCGAGAAACGCGAATGTGATCCTCACTGCTGAAACCTCCCCTCTTGGTCACATTCCACTCTGTAAAATGTGACCAAGAGGGGAGTGTCCTCGCCACCTGCGGCTGCGAGGACACGCTGCTGCGGTACACTGATACTGCATTTTATAGGGTAAAAAACGTTCCTACCACCGGCCATTTGGGAAACCTCCCGAAGGCCAGCCCGCCCCTGGCTGTGAACACATCTCGCTTTTCACGTGTTGACTTTACTCCTGTAAATATCTCAGCTAACTTTGATTTTTACGGCCGTTGGACAGACAACATCTCTGGATCCGCTGCTGTGTTTTTCCGCCTGTGTCGACACAGTCCAGTGACTTATTCTGCCAAATGGGAACAACTGGAGCCTAAAAAAAACATCCAATTTGTTCTGGTGGTGGATGACTCGAATATTTTCCCCACAGCGCAGGACGTATGTGTGTTAAATCTGACATTACTGGGACAGATTTAATGCCACCTACGCTGCAGCGCTCCATGTGTGGTCCAGCTCAGACGCACGCTGTGAAACATAGATGTCCATTTCATGGCCCCACGTGTCAATTTTATGCGTCAAACCAGAACAAACTGTGAAAATGTACAGTACAGTCTGAGCTCTGTTTTCTGTCAGAGAAAGCAGGTCAGCTTCTTGGCCGACAAAGGAAACAGTTGACCCACTGTTGGATCATTGAACAGCATCTGAAACCTCATTCACAGTGGCATTCACGTCCATGTGTGCAGCATTAAGAATGTCTTCAGAGGACAGACTGAAAGATTCACAGGACTCACTGTGCTGTCTTTAGATTAAAAATAATATTAAAATGTTAGAAAGTGTAAAAATTTAAAAGATATATTTTTCTTTAGTTCATGAAAATGGTGTCAGAGTGAGTGTTCCTTTCTTGGGTTTTGAAAAAGGCGACAGAGTGAGCGCTCTTCTTATCAATATTGTAACTGGCATCTTTGCCGCTGCGCTTGTTACCTGAGCGAACGAGTAAAGACGGTAACGGAGAGTCGCATTGTTAAAGTTGGTGAATGTGTTTCCACACGCTTCAGCCTGTGACCACCACAGTCTATGAGTGTTGTATGTGTGTAGTTTTACGTGGTGTGTTTAGCGTGTTGTGTTTCTAGCGTTTTATGTTAACGGCTAGCTCGCGTATTGTTGCGTTTAGCTTGCTTGCTAGCTCCATTTCACTTTGCGAAATATGTGCTGTTGTTTACGTCTTACTCGTCATACTGATTTGTGTTGTTTTTTCTGTTGTATTTCGGTTTTACAAAATAAATGACAGTGTGTGTCTGTGACCAAGTGAAGCATGAATATAAGTGAAGCGCATATATATATATATATATATATATATATATATATATACTTCAGAACTTCACAGGAAATTAAATTTACTGACTTCCAATATTCTTTCCAGATAGTTTTCAGCACTTGAGCGGTAAACTGCGCCTGTACAGTGCTGATAGAGTCACTCAGGCTGTAAATCACAGAAATGTATTAAACGACCTTCAAATATTTTTCCTGCTTTCGTCAAACAAACTTCACGGCGCTGACTGAACCTTTGTGTGAGACTGACTCCGCCCGTCTGCCATCAAAGACCATCACAATGATGATGGAAACCAGCTGGAAACGGCCTGCGAGGGTTTGAGTGTTCAGCCCGTTTGAAGTCACTCTGAGCCACAATTCACGTCTGAGACGTTACTGAAGGTCGTACAGAGTCCAGGAAGGAAACACGAAGCAGGGAGGAAGAAGTTAGTCCGAGTGAACACGTCAAACATGTTTGAGCGTCACGTTATTAACGTGAGAATAACGTCACGGTCAGTCGGGAAATTACAACAACGTACAATTACTAACAGTAGGAATATAACAACTGTTTGTAAATGGGCTTTCTAACACACTGTGTTGTCAGTTTACACTGAAATTCATTTTGGATCCAGTTAGTTAAGTTTGTTACTGAAACACAAACATCATCAGCACTGAAATGTTCTGAATGAGACCCGGCTGTAAACGTTACTCATGCTCTTCAGTTTATTTTGTCAGCTGCTGTTTCTGAGGTCCAGAATCAACTTTGAGCTTCCACATCAAAACTTTTTTTTTTTAATTCACAACATGGCCAGCGGCAAGTTTGATTAATGTTTATTCAGTGAGTGACTTAAGGACAGGACAGAATTAAACTCGTGTGTTAAAGTGCTGTCTGATGTCTGTACTGTGAAGGAAGAGGCTCCACTCTGTCACATCTGTTTCAGCAGTCACATTCTAACAGCTGTTAGTTCAGAGACACATTTAATCAACGTTTATATGAATATAAATATCATATCAGACACAGATTGATCGCGATGTTCCTGGTTAATAAAAGCAGAAGAAAAGCAGCCCTGTAAGTGTCTACACTGATCTACAACAACTGTGATGACCTCACCCAAACTATTTTATCTAACAAACGTTCCTGACTGTGAAATATTTTTAAGGTATTTACCCCATGTTTGGATTTTGAAGGACCCCCAGTATTCTCTGGATACGGTCCATTGCCACGCTCTCTTGGAAACTGCTGAGACCTGCAGGAGAAAAGACAGAGAAATCTGAGAGGAGGAGGAGGCACGTGTCTTTTCAGATCACCTGACCACTGATTTGAACCATGCTACCAGTTATGACCTCTGCTGTTTCATCAGCTTTGTTCTCTGACGTCTCGAACACACAAAAACAAACATCGTGGTGTGGAGGGAGGCGTCTGCTGACAGCTCACTGCTGTCAGCAGACGCCTCCCTCCACACTCTGAATCATTTGGAAACACCTGCTGTGATCAGGCTCCACGGTGACACAGGCTAGACCACAGGCTTCTAACCTTAAAAACAACAGCATTATTCTTTAACTGGCAGCAGACTGAGCGTAATGAGTCTCACATTCAGTGGTGATATGACTTTAAGCTGCACCTTATTCTAAACTACAATGATTAATCTATTGAAAGAAAATTATTTTAACAATTGATCATTTAAATAATCAAACATTTGATGTTCCAGGTTCACACATTGAAATTTGCTGCCTTCCTTGGTCCTACATCACATGAAACTGAATATTATTGAGTTTTAGACTGAATCATCTCCACTGAGGAAGACTGAGATGTTCAAGTAAGCTGTTGTAAAATTACCTTCCTTAATTTCCAAGGTCATGAATTCCTTTTTTCACTCATATTTATAATAATTATTAATTATTTTAATCTCAAAATTCATAACCAAAATACATAACCTGTCC
Organism: Toxotes jaculatrix; assembly: GCF_017976425.1. Taxonomy (NCBI): domain Eukaryota; kingdom Metazoa; phylum Chordata; class Actinopteri; family Toxotidae; genus Toxotes; species Toxotes jaculatrix. The sequence continues at coordinate 30,802,283 of NC_054394.1, read as the reverse complement.
TCTTCACTGATAGGCTTTTACTCTGAAGGATCTACAATGAAATGATAGTAAAAATGCTTTGATTTAATGTTGGAGAAGACGTATGAAGTGATGATTGTTATATTTTGTGTGCATAGTTACTTCACAGAACATGTTATTCTGATGATCCCTGTGTGGCCTCGGTGCATCGTCTCATTCCCTCCACAGAAAAGTGGAAAGCTGTGGATTCAGAGTCTGTTTATGACTTCACTGCTCTTATGTTCGGCACAGTGAGAGAGCAAACAGCCGTTAAGTCCATTTCTCACGTAAATCGTGTGCACAACAGAGCGTCTTTGATCCACTCTTTCATCTCTGAAGCAGTCTTATTTTAAAAGGATGTTAAATGACTCGTGACGACTTTGATCTCTTTTTTTTTTTGTTCTTGTTCCACCGCTGTAATTTTCACTGTGCACTTTGCCTCCCTGAATATTTTACTCTGGACATTCAGTTTCTATATTTCATGTATTCATTAACAGAGGATACATTTCACAACATCATAAGATTTTCATAACTATTCTAATTAGATACTTTATAATTACGACATTTAACATCTTTAGTTATGTTAAACTTGTGCATGCTAACATTTACCATCCATACATGCTTACACACAGAAACATGTCAACATTTATGTTAGTGCAGCAAACTAACAGTTACAATGGGACAAATGTTTTTCATTTTGTTGTTGAAAGTCACTGAGCAGACTGACACCGCTCTTATATCTGTATGTCAGGTATGAAGCCGGAGGTCGTTAGCTTAGCTTAGCACAAAGACACAGGAAACACAGGGAAGCAGCTGGCATGGCTCTGTCCAAAGTTCATAGGTGCACCTCTAAAGCTGATTAAGTAACACGTATCTCATTGGTTTAATCCGGGCGTGAGTGAGCTTTGAGATGCTGGAAGGTGTATTTTTAAAGTCTGGACAGAGCCAGGCTAGCTGTTTCCCTCTATTTCCAGTATTTATGGTAAGCTAAGCTAATCAACTCCAGGCTCTAGCTCAGCACTTAACCCTCAGACGTGACATTGATGTCTCTTGAGAAAACAGTGAATACGTTTATTTCCCAAAATGTCAGACTAATCTCAAAGTAAAGCTGAAGCTGAATGGTTCTCACTCCTGGTCCTGGGAAACCACACCACTGCTAAATTATCCATGAATATCTGGATCAGATGTCACAGTTCATCCAATATTTGTTAAAATATTTCACTTTGGACCAAAGTCTCCGACCAACTGTCGTCACCAAGCTGCTAAAAATATTCAGTGCTAACACGTGTTGTCTGAGTCGGGTCTGACTGAGGGGAGCAGCCAGTGAAATGCCTTTATAATCACCCCGCTCTGCGTCAGCCATATTAACATGATGTGTTTTTAGCAGTGTGATCTTCATTTACTAATCTGCCTGTCTGTCTGTGCAGCAGGGGGACGGCGGAAGCTGAGGTGAGACACTTACGTTCAGAGTACCTGCCTGATCTCAGGCCCCGCAGGATGGACGACAGAGGCTGGATGTAGCACTGCAGCTCCATGCACTGTGTGGAACAGATAACTGAGTTAGCATTCACGCTATCAGTCCTTCACCGTGTAAAGTGCTTTCTAATGGCCACTTATGTACCCATCTACAGCAGAGCACTGCTTATTGCTTTCCTAAAACTGAATAGAGGATTGCATAAGACACATAATCACCCAGACCTCAGCTAATTTAATGACGGGTGTGTGTGTGTGTGTGTGTGTGTGTGTGTGTGTGTGTGTGAGAGCGAGAAGACTCCTAAAGATTTGCTGCATAGATTACAGCTTATCTGAATTTCTTCATTTCTTCATTCTGTCAGAGGCTTATTGATTCTCAGCTTAGAGACTTTTCACCCATTAACAAGCCCTCCCACTTGATGCCATTAGCCTCGTGTTGCTATTGAAGGTAAATGCCCACAGGCTCTTGGAAAAGAGGCTGCCATTAACAGCTGATAGAAGCTAATGGAGAAACTGATCGCAATCAGCGAGTTGACACGTGGCTCGCCAAGCTGTCGCACTGCCGCCTTCGCCCCTGAGGGTCACTCTGCGCGTCAGACAGATACATGAGACCCGACAGAACCAGACTACCCTAAAAAACTGGCACCATCAGATCCTCTTACACTGTTTGATATCAGCAGGCTGATGTCAGCGCCTGCCTGCAGCTACTTTATCATCTGGAGTTGTAGTTTACTTGTAGGATGCACCCACTTTACCTCAGCACTCTTTGAGTATTGATCTCTCACATTTCTTTCATTGATTTCCCACAACATGTTTGACAACCAGCAGGTGGACAGGAGCTCATGGCTTCAGCCGTGTCAGTGAAGAGTGATAAGAAGAACAACGAATAAAGAAAAAGTCCTGCCCCTCCTTTCAAAGCTTGAACCATCTTGTAGCTGCATTGCATTCTGGCCCTCTGGTTTCTGTGCCTCTTCTACAGTTACATTACAAAGCCATTTTAGATGATAGTGACAATGAGTGGATCGATCCGGTAACAAATCACATTTGATTTAGTGCAACGTTCAGGTAATATGGGGAAAAAACTGCTCCTGAAGAAAACAGTGAAGAAAAGCTTCATCTGGCTCGTCTGTCATTCGTCCAACTTCTCATTAGAAAGTTGGAGAAGTGTAAATTATAATTTATCATTTCTTAATTTAATTTTTAATTTTCTGAGCTGTAACTAACCTGTTTTTAAGTTACAGAGAAACTTCTCTGGTAGTGGAGCAACAGCCTGCAGGTCCACAAAGAAATTATATAAATAAATAATAATATAAACCTCTAGACACCAGTCTGCATAATTCTTACTTTTACTTTGATTTATATTGTACTGCTGATGCGTGTGAAATTTTACCAAAATTGCAGATTGTGTTTTAACGTGTGTGTAACTGTGGCCACAGCTGTTAAGTTTGCTAACATTAGCAAGAGTAAGCTTCAGGTCGTATCAAACCAAATGAGGCTCTAAGTTTATTAGTTGTTTGTAAAAGAATGAATCTCTCAGCTGGAGGGTCCACAGTTTGGAGGAAAGCCTCCTCACAGGACCAAAGACTGTTCACAGCAGCAGCCTGATGCCCAAGGTTTAACAGTCACATACGGGTGTAACGTTAGGTCAAATGGCAGCTGCAGAAAGAAGCTGTCCGTCTCTGTTTCAGAGAGACTGACACCAAACCCACTGCAGATAACGCAAAACTTTCACCTCAGGGGCAGATCTCAGAAGCTGAGTTGTCTAATTTTATTCCTGCTGTCTACAGGAAGGACGTTATTCCACGGAAACAGATGTTGAGTGACTGAGAGTATAGTTTCAGCATAGGCTGTAAGTTTGGCCGATACATTAGCATTACCAGCTTAATGAAGAGGAATCAGTATCATACACACCGACTGACAACATTTAACAGGCTGACAGCAGGTTTTTCGGGCGCCCCTGATTCCACAAGTTAAAATCCCATTAAATCTCCCTGTGGACGTTACGTGACTCCCAGCTGGATCCTCTACAGATTGAATCGGAATGAAATTCTTGTGGTTCAACCATTAGCCCGAATCATTAACAGCTGCCTTACAAAACATCTGGTTTTTTGATAAGAAGTCAAAGGTACAAGCCTGTGTACATAACATTTGTGAGGGAGAAGTTAACTACGACTCCCGAGGTGCATTTCAGCCAGAAAGAACCAATCACCAAGGTTAAATTCTGTCACGTGGGAATTTCAAAATGACAGATAAAAATGACTTCTCGGAACTTATGTTGAAATATATCAAACTGGTGCCACAACATTGAGCCACAGAGTCATTTCATTATTCAGGAGAGTCCCGAGCTTCTGTGTCCACTAACATTTAAGATATTTAAAGAAAAACCTGATGTGAGAATCAGGGAAAAACACTTCCTGAACCAGTGGCCCCTCCCACTTTAAAACTCAAGGCAGAAATGAAAATGATGTAGTTTGTTCACCAGAAAGAACTAATTCATATCACTGATTATCAATATCAATAGATCATAGATCCAGTATTAGCTGGGCTCTGGTTTGCAGTGTGTGACGGACGTCGGGCCTGTTTCTCAGGTCTAACAGTGTCCCACATCCCTCTGTGTGTTACCACTGTACGACTCCACAACAGAAAACCTCTCACCTTGTGCGAGAATAGTTCGTTTTCAGTGTCCGGCTGAGGTTTTTCACAGAGTCCATCCAAACCGGCGCCTCGTGCTCTCTTCCTGGTTGAATGATGCTGTGACTCCACAGAAAAAGTCTGCTGCATACAGACGGAGGTAAATCCCTGAACTGGACTGACTGCCGGGGCCTGCGGGGCGGCTGGAGAGTCAACGCCTCCGTCTTTACCCTCACTCCTCCTCCTCCTCTGGGCCGCTGCAGAGAGGAAGCAGCTTGTAGGAGATTCCTGTGATGATGATGTGGTTGGTGATGATGATGATGATGAAGCCGATGGCGGTGCCGGCGGCTCCTCTGTGCACTGAGGACTTAATCTCTTTGGGCTGTCGTAGTCGTCCTCATCGCTGGCAAGCCAGTCAATGGAGTAATCCGAGTCTGAGGTCGACATGGTGGAGTCAGACTCTCATCCAGCAGAGAGCATCATGGACCTGCCACACACACACGCACACACACTGCTGTAAACATCATGTCAAAATGTGATAAAGACAAATCTGAACATGTTTCTGACCTTTTGACCCCACTGAGCTACCAGTGAGTCAGTCATTAGAAACTCAGGCCGCACAGCTAGAGTTAGTTCAAACCCACTGAACTTCATTCTGACTTGTAGAGGAGACACCAAACATGTCAGACTGAAGTTTGGGAAAATGTGTATAAAAGCGATAAAAACACATGATACAGCTTCAGTGAAGAGCTGGAACAAGCTGATAGTGAATTTCTATGAAACATCAGACAGGAATAAGATTGTTTAACAACTTTAAAGCTACTGACAGAGAAACAGAGAAAAGTGGATGTTAAAATAGGCGAAACTCTTAGAATCACCAGTGGATTCAAACTCTTTTGTTAAACCTAGTTTGTTCTTGTGATAACTGACTGATCGCTTCAGTCATTTTTCAAGCTAAGATGCTGAAAAGCCTCCAACTCCAGATTCTCAAGTTCTGTATTGAACTGTTGGACAAAGCAAGACATTTAATGTCGTTAATGTTTGCTCTGTGATCCTGTGAGGGGAACTTTCCACAGCTTTTTCATGTTTTTTATCAACCTAACCTAATAACAAAAATAAAAATAATTACCATTAGTTGCAACCGTAGTTAAAACCCACAGTTCTTCAGGCTGTAGTACAGATCCCAGTGTTTCCAGAGAAACCAGACACCTGTATACCAGTCTGAACTTCAATAAAAACTGAAATAAGTTCAAAATGATTTTAATCTCTATTTTGATTTAGACTTAACATTCCCCTGAAGATGAATAAACAGAAACCAAATCTTTTAAACATCTTTTTATATTCTCCTCACGTAGCTTTCGAGTTGGAAAAATCTCCATCAGCTTGTTGCAGCTTTTCACTGAAGCTGTGTGATGTTGAAACAGAGAAATGTTCAAGCTCCATTTCTTAACAGCTTCATCGTTCCAGACATTTCCCCAAAATTCAGCCTGACATTTCTTAGCCTCTGTGGAAATTCTGGGATCTTCCCTCGATCTTCAAAATAAGGTTCAGTGAGTTTGAACAGTTTAGCTGCACGGCGTAAACTCATGATGACCGACCCGCTGGCAGCTTAAAGAGGAAGGAAGGAAGGAAGGAACTCACAGGGAAATCAAGAGTCTGAAAGGTTAAACGACACACACGTAGAAGCTGCTGCCACATTCACACGCACACGTTCAGACAGTTAAACTCATGGGTCTAAATTTGATGGATTTCAGTAGTGAGCTCTGGGAACTGGCAGCTGAATTAGGAAATTGTTAGAAAGGACAAGACGTGGACTGAGTCTTTGCTCCCACGGCTGAGAGAGAATCACACATTTCACCACATCTCTTTATTTTAAAGTCCAACGTCCATGTCGTCAAAGACCGAGCTGCAGCTGCCGAGGAGGACACTGAGCTCACGTCCTCAGAGCTGTTTCTGGGAATGATGAGGCTTTAACGACCGGAGGAGGAGTGTACACTTCACATGTACACACAATCACACAACCATACACAACCATACACAGCCATAATGAGGATTTATACTGATTCTGAGCTTTTTTTAGACTCTGTATCTCTGAATGTGGCTGTTCTTAGGTTAGCTTAGAAACATCTGTCACCTCCTCTGTTCACCCACTAATATCACTGAAGTATTTTTGGCTTTTATACTGTTGGTTTAAAGAATTCACTTCAGGCTCTTTGACAGAAATCTGTCAATATTTTATAGGTTGAATTATAATATATTTTTTAAAATTGTTATTGAAAATGTTAGTTGTTTGCAGGCAACATAAATACAACAACACACCATGAAAAAAAGGCTTAGAAACAGCATTTAGATCATTATTATTATTATTTTCTTGTATAATAAAATGTTAGATTCATCATTTGGGCTGTAAAATATCAGAGAACAGTAAAAACACACACCACAAGTTCTTAAAGTCCAAGTTTGACATAAACAAATATCTTGTTTTGTTCCAAACAACAGTCAAAAACCGAATTTACTGTCACAGGAAACTTATAAAACAGAAAACAGTCACGTTTGAGTAACTTGTACCAGTGAACTGTTGGTGCTTTATGCTAAAAAAAAAAAAAAAGGCTTAATGAGTTAAATAACTGTAAGGTGGAGGGAGGTGGAGGGAGGTGGGGGTGTGCTGGAGTAATTCCTGGCTCCAGATCTGCTCTAAGTTCCTGTCATTTGTTTAAATTTCCAGTTTGTCCAGAACATGAGCCTGAGTCCTGCGCTCGGAGGCTGAATATACAGACCAGCAGATTAAATAACGCACCGCTGCCTCTTCCAAATGGGCAGGTCGTCCAGCATTATGTAAGAAAAAACATCCAAACACATGGACCTGTTTCCCTGCGCCTGTCAGTTCACATGCGCGCACACGCACACACTGCTGATACGAGCGACGAGCTCTAAAATGCAGATTCATACATTTTCACAACTTCGACTCTGAACCGCCACAGGAGCAGATTCACGTCCAGGAAATCCTGCGCCTGCTGAATTTCAGCGCCGCAGCAGAGGAAACGTTTTCACAGGCAGAGAAATGAAGCTGAGCCGCTCAGCTCGGCGCGCATTCACCGCAAACATCACCGCAAACATCACCGCATCTCTCTTTACCATCAGCACAACAGCGAGGAAAATAAAGATCATAATGAACGACTGTGAATCCAGGTGAGCTGTGAGGAACGAAGGCAGGAGAGGCGTCAGTGTGTGTGTGTGTGAGCAGGAGAGCGTCACTTACCACAGCTGAACCGTGTGTTTCCTCCGTCCGGCTCGGTGAGTTGAGGACATGCAGCAGCCGTGTGTGCGGACGCTGTGACGGACCGAGCTGACTGATGATGGAGCGAAACCATGAAACCAGCAGACGCAGGCGGGCGGGCAGAAGTCCCATCCAGCCCGTGCAGCCTCTCCCTGGGCAACGTGTCCGAGAGGGGCGGGGCTCGAGCATCTCCTCACCGCCCCTATCTGACAACACACACACACACGCACACGCACGCACACGCGCACACACACACACACACACACAGGAAACGGGCTCACGGCGCTGTGGAAAAATAAATAAAAGCGTGCGATCAAACACGTGACTACGCCATGACGAAACAATGTACCGCGTCACCGCCTTCAATTAATCTGTCCCACTGGATCAGAGCCGCACTGCAGCACGTGACCGGCCTAATGCCTAATTACCGCTGCGTTAAAGGGCAGTCTGCAGTGTTTTCATTGAACAGGGGCGAACACTGGTCGCTGGGTTCCTCCTGGACTGTGATTACTGATTGATTTTTTTTTAAGGTATGAAAACTTCACTGGGACTATTTTCTCAAATGTAAATATTTGTTTGTTTCCCGGTGTTTGATTGGTGGTCAGACAAAATGAAGCACTGAACAATCAGCTGAAGGTACTGGGCTCAGTATAAACTACATCAATCCAGATCTTAAAACTGGAAACAGGGTCTGTCTCCAAGACCAGGACCACAAGATGGAGGACGGAGGACCTGTCAGAGCTGACATTCTGCTTCACTGGTTTACATTTCTTAATGTATTTATTTATTTATTTGTTTGTTTATTTGTTTATTTATTTTTAGAAATAAAATGTAAAATGATCCTCACGTTTTCTGTGGTTTGTGTTTTGGGGCCTCAGACTCTGGGAAAGTGGCTGCTTGTAGGACAGAGGGTAGTTTTGGTGTCTCTGCCAAAGGACCTATTGTTTCCCAACCTGGCCTTGCACCAGTGCAAAGAGGACTCATCTGCCCACTGAGCAATTTTTAAACCGACTGGAGAAAGAACTGCAGAGAAATGGCCCATTTCCTGTTTGTGGTTTCACCGCCAACTGTGTCAGAGCCAAATGGTCTGCAGTAAAGGAGAGAGCTGCAGGAACGTTAGAACTGTGCAGACACAGAGAAACCACCTCAGCTGCCCTGCACTGTGACTCACAAACATATCAGTGGGAAATTAAGCTGTGCTGCCCGTTCGAATTAACGTCCACAGCACTGAAGATTTGCAACCTGTGAGTCTGACATGATACTTCAGCTTGTTTCATACACATCACATCCAACCTGGAACAAGACGCACGTGTTAGCATCTTCAGACTGACTGAACACATATCGTCTACCTCTCAGCCTCATGAAGTCACAGCGCAGTGGTTTGGAGAATGAAAGCGTCCTTGTTTAGATAAGATTTTACTGATAACCCAGGAGAGAAATTCAGCATTTCAGCAGCACAAACCAGAAAAGCAGGCAACAGGATACAGATTCAGTCAGACTGTTTTCTCAGCTGAAGAACAAACTTGTGTCCCCATCAGGAGAATTTTACTGATCATATTTAATCATTCAGCGGTTTGTTATTCTGCAAGAGCATTTTTTAATGTTCATTTTATAGTTACTTTATAAACGTTTATTTTTTCATTCACAGACCTCTGCAGCTCTCTGACATTTAAGAGACTTTTAGTTAAAAGAAGTTTGATCATTTTTTTATTCTTAATTTTGTGAAAAGATTTGAAGGATTCGAGTCCAAACTTTTACTCGTCACAGTTTGATAAAAAACGAGTCCAGGTCATGACCCGGGATGAGTCCTGACCTGCTGACATGAATTTGATGACTGGAGTGAAGTGAGCAGTGGGTTCATTCCTCTGCTGTCTGACAGCCTCCTGCCCCACTCATTTTACCCCCTGGCACACTGAGTCTATCAGTTTTATTCTACATGGCCTGCTCCTTTTGCCCGGCAATGACTTGCACTTCCGCTCGGCTTAAGACCACCGAAACCACAATTGTTCAAGTGTGTCATATCCTGTTAGTGATAACATTATACTGGATAAGGAGCGAAGAAAGGAAATCTTCAACCCTTTGCACATATTTTCTAACAATGGCCCTTTACATTCAGCGATTCACTGAAGTATAATCAACAGTTGGTTGCAGACGGGGCTGGATTAGGTGACCTGAGCACTTGTAGAGCATGTTCACTTGTGAGTGCATTTAATCTGTATGAGTCTGAAGATATCTTCATGGATTGTGTAGTTTTTGCATGTTTTACCTGCAAAATCTCATATTTCAAATGTAAAAACAGGAATTTATTGTGTCTTTTTGTCTGAGGGAATGTTTGAAGCTTTTTTTTTTTTTTTTAAATTTCTTTCACTTTATACGTTTCATTATTCTTCAGTGATAAGACACGATTCCAAATCAGTTTTATTTCCAGGTGAATTCCTAAAAAACACATGGTTTCAGGCTTCTTCTGTCCCAGTGCAACAACCTGGGACAGAAGAAGCAAAGCTACAGTAGACATGAAGCTTTGAAATTAAGAATTCATTTACAAAAGACATGACTGAGGTGTTAAATTAATAAACTGTTGAGAACAAAACATTTTTTTTTTTTGCCACAGTTTTCAGATCAGGCAGCGATATCAGAGGAGGGAAGGTTCAGACCAGCTGCTGTCTGATGTTTAATGAAAGGCCTGATACATCAGCAAACTGACTTATTGGTCTAACCCTAATCTCAGAGTGAGTCAGCCTCTGAGCGTGTGTGTGTGTGTGTGTTGAGGCAGTGAAATGCTCAAACCACATAATCCCATTCATCCGTAATTAAAAGCGATTTCAGCTGCTGCCCTCCTGCAGCGTCCGGGAGCTGAAAAGCTGCTGATCGATGCTTTGTCAGGTCTGATGATTCGCACTAAGTGAAGTCGTGTGAGAGCTTAACCCTGAGGTCAAGACACAGACACACACAGACAGACACAGACACACACAGACACAGACACACACAGACACACGCAGACACACACAGACACACACAGACACACACAGACACACGCAGACACACACAGACACACACAGACACACACACACACCTCATCTCAAAGCTGTGCTCTGCCTCAGACAGGTTTGGTTGGCTTCTACCTTTGTGTGTGTGTGTGTGTGTGTGTGTGTGTGTGTGTGTGTGTGTGTGTGATGACAGAAACAGTCGACCATTCATGACCAGATGAAGTGAACACTCACGTGGTTTTGACACACAGGAGCCCTCTAACATGTCAGAACACAAATCAAATCTGAGGGAAAGGTGAATCAGAGGGACCTGATAGCTGGGTGGTTATCACAGCAGGCCACTGTCCTGTCTCACTCTCCCGTCTCCTGTCTCTCTCCACTGCAACTATCCACTGAAGGTTTAACAAAGCAATAACAAACAATAACAGACAGAAATCAGTTCCCTCCAGTCGCTGGAAGTTAAACTGATGGAGGAGCAGAGACACTGGACAGTTTTACCAAATCTGATCTCTAAAAATTATTCAGTCAAACAATCTGAGGAGTGAAAATCTGCATGTTCACGACTCGTTCTATTATACTGTACTATACTGTACTATTGTTGAGGTAGTACTGGTAGTAGTATTCATAGAAGTAGTTCTGTGGTAGTATTAGTAGCCCACTGGTAGTACCAGCATAAGGAACAGTAGTACTCGTATTTATTGATACTTGGACCTGGACCTTTTAGTACTAGTCTTGCAGTAGTGATCAGTTACAGTATCAGTACAAGCAGCAGTGACAGTACTGCAGTAGTAGTATTGTGTCATGTCTCTGTCTTTGCTGTTGGTCTCATGTGGAGCTTTCTGTCCTAATGTTCACTGTCTTCTTCACATGGCTCAGAAACACGCTGCAGTCTTTAATGTGTCTGTGTTAACGTGTGTGTGTTAATGTGTGTGTGTGTGTGTGTGTGTGTGTGTGTGTGTGTCACTGCAGGCCTTTACTCTGAACATGTGACTCCAGATATATTTCAACACAGTTACATAACTCTGATCCCTCTCTGCATTTCCCTTCCTCCCTCCCTCTATCTCCCTCCCTCCCTCTCTCTCTTTCTCTCTGTCTCCCTCCCTCTCTCTGTCTCCCTCCCTCCCTCTCTCTCTCCCTCTCCCTCCCGCTCTCTTTCTCTCTGTGTCTCCCTCTCTCTCGCTCCCTCTCTCTCTCTCTCCCTCCCTCTCTCTGTCTCCCTCTCCCTCCCGCTCTCTCTCTCTCCCTCTCCCTCCCTCTCTCTTTCTCTCTGTGTGTGTCTCTCTCTCTCTCTCTCTCTCTCTCTCTCTCTCTCTCTCTCTCTCTCTCTCTCCCTCCCTTATCCACATATGACATAATCTTAATGTCTGGTTGTATAATTTAGGGTTTGGCTGAAAGGTGCTCACTTATTTACAGCAAGTTAGACTATAAGTGTGTGTGTGTGTGTGTTTTATATCTTTGTCCTCCTAACAGCACCTATCTTCATTCACAACTACAAAAAAAGAGGTATTAAAAGGAGGTGTTGTTAAAAAGAGGAAAAATCAGGTGATCATCAAAGTCGCTGGGATATCATCAGAGAACCATGAATCTGTGGACATGAGATAATTCAGTCTGGTCCAAAGTGGTTGACCGACAGGACTAAAATTCAACAACATGGTTTTGTTCCAACATGTTTGAGGACGTATGGATCATAATTAAGACTTTACCTGTAAAAAACTGAATTTATTGACTTCCAATGTTCATTTTCACAGTATTTGAGTTAAATAAGGATACTATAATCTTTCAGGGTCTCTTACTCTAACGTGGTGTTGATGAATTTAGGAATGATGCACTCAGTATTTTAAGCAATTCATTCATTCTCAGCTATTTCATTTCTAACCGTCCTAACTTCCTGTTCAGACACCTGAGCGGTTCACCTGTCAGCGTCAGCGCAGAGTCAAACAGCAAAAACATTCATGTATGACAAAGCTGTTTAAAAACTACACTACTAAACATTTTAAACCAGTTTAGATTTGACAGACTGACAGCACCAGTTCGTGTTAATGGTCCAGTCCTGTTTTCCTGTGGAATATGTTATTGGCCTCATGGGAAGCAGCTAAGCAGCGTCTCTCTAACCTTGAGTCTGATTTGTGGCTCAGCTTTGGGTCACAAAGAAGAAAAATGTTTCCCAGTTGCATCTGAATGAGCTCCAGACAGACTGGCACAGCTCAAGGACACAGCGAACATAAACATGAAGTCAGCCTCCAGTCAGCCTCGGGACTTTGTGCTGACCTTGACGGTTTCTGCTGCAGCCTGATGAAACCAGCACTTAGTAACAGCGACATGCTGGTTCAAACTGGCCAGATGTGTAATCACTGTGTGATTTTTTGGATTTGGATGTTGTGTGAACTCCAATAAAGTTTATTCAAGAAAGGTGTCCTCTAGTTTGTGAAATTCTATTCTGGAGTGAAAATAAGGAAATCGAACAGCCGACCAAAAAAAGTTCTGACAAACCAGAAATCCAACTGCTCACCCAGGAGCCAGTTGATCATTTGGCTGATCAATCAGGGATCGATTAATTACCTGTGGCAGCAGGAGGCTGCAACAAGAAAAACCTGGAACATGTAGCAGCTAAAGAGCCTGATGTTTTTCTCAGGTGGTGGTGGAGACTAAAAACCAAGCTAAAAGAGAGATAGCACTGGACTTACATTCGTCACATGGTCAGAAACACAACTCACAAATAAATACGGCAACTGTTTTCTGACAAGTTACAACTTTACAAAGTGATGAAATGTTGGATGTTGTTGCAGCTTGTTATGCTGCAACAAATCTATTAATCCAGGTTCAATGTTTATTTTTTTGCCAGTCAAAGAAATGTGTGGGTTTAAGGGTTGTTATGTAACATTCAAGGTTCAGTTTAATTATACAGAAAAACACGGAGATTAGAGTGTTTCACCAAAACCCAGGATAAATAAACAAATACTCATGATGTCACTTCATCTCATTTCATGTGAAGTGATGGTTAACGAGACAAAGAGGAGCAGTAAAGACAAAGACAAGGACACAGACCATGCAGAGCAACAAGGAACACAACATTAGCACAATAACACAGAAACTAAAGCCACTATTCTGTGCATGAAGCCATGCAGGCAACACAAAGCAACAAATCAGCGGCTGCCTCAGTGGGAAAAATTCTCTGTTGGGTTTTTCTGGCTCTGGCACAGGAAGATGACGACCCAGGTCTTAATCCTGCCCACAAAGCTCCGCTGAACTGAAGAGTCATCCAGTGTTAACTGGTTCCTGAGTCTCTGACAGGTGATGGGTGAAGCCATGGTTTGGATCATTTGACCCCTTTTAAAACAACATGCACTTCCGGCACAGGTGTGACCTTACAGCCCAGACACTCTTAAGTCTATTTCCATTAATGATTTGTATCTGTGACAGCACAGCTCATCGTGGCGAGTTTCTCTGGCCTTTTAGACATTAGTTTCACTTCTAAACTCTCAAACAATAAACCTGATTCTTGCCATGTGGATCGTTTGGGATGTGTGTCAGCCTGGGCGGCCGTGCAGCTTCTGACGCCACATCCATCAACTCTGGAGGCTCTTGACTCCTCTCGCAGCCATCAGTCGAAGCTTTACGACAGTTCCAGGAAAAATTCTGGATCGCGCCGTGATTAATTCTCGCTCACTGCTCAGCTGCCGTCTTTCTTTTATGGGCTTTTTGTGAACAGTGTGTTCGACAAAGAACGGCAGAGTTTAACACAACAGGCTCTAATCAACATCAAGTGGTGAAGATCTACCGCTGTAACAATTTACACCCGCCACTGAAATTACTGCTGCCGCCACTATAACTACTGCAAATCCTGCTATTACATAATATATTTACTCAAACTACTACAAACTAGTTCAGCCACTGTGGCTTCTCCAGAGAAAGAACATGTTGTCGAAGCCTAAACAGGAAACGTGTCAGATGAGATAAGAGAAGAAGAGACTCTGGTGACGTAAACGTTGCTTCTGTGCAGTGTTTCCCTCACTGTACCATCAGAAAGCTAAAATTATGTTTTGGATTCGGATCAGCTGCTAAGAATCAAATATTCATGATGTAATTAGAATCTGCTGAGTTGCATTAAAGGTTCGGGAAAACAGATTTTCAGAAAGCTGTTGATAGTTTGTTCTGTGGATTATCTGGACTACAGGAGGACACGGATTCTGGAGAGACAAGCTGCTGGTCTCACTCACTGTAAAGTTCTGGAGAGATGAGAGGAGCTGCAGCCAGAGACAACATCCACACTGTTGTTTTCACGTCGTTGCACACTGGTGTAGAAATATTGATTATAGCGGCTATAAAGAATTAAGGGATTAGAAAAATGGTTCATAACATCATTTCTTTCATCTGTCTTTCTGAAAAAACAAATCAGTTCCAGAACAAGGAAACTGAACCTTTGTGATTTGAACACATGGAACGAGCCACGAGACACACTGCTGAGAAAGTCTGTGGACCAAAGCTTCCGAGGAGTTCAGACGAAATACGAGGTGTCCTTGAACGCTCTCTCCTCCTTGCTGCTGCTCTCAGCCTCATTTCACCATAGTAACAAATGAACAGGAAGGACAGTGAAGCTGTTTCCTGCTCAAGTCTCACGTTTTCTGTTTTTTTTTTTCCTCACTGCAAACAAGTAACTCCCTACAGACGTGTTCCCCCTTTGTGTTTCAGGCTTATGGCTTTTTCATTTTTTTTACATGCTCCTGTAACTGCCTTTGTCAAGATACAGTTTCACTGCTGTTACAGGATGAGGCTTGGATTTTCTACAAATCTCATTCAAAGACCAAAACAGACAATGTGTCAGTCCCAACACGTCCTTCAAAGCTGCTTAGATCTGACACAGCTGAGGCTGAGGTTTGGTTTGAGTTAAAATTACAGCTTCATTAAAGTTAGGAGACCTTTGTTGTTTGCACGGTCTCTTTGTCAGGACATGTTGCAGCCTGTGAAGACTCTGAGAGACGACTGGTCCTGACCAAGAAAAAGTTCAGCACGTATGACGGGAAATTATTGCTTTTACATTTCAGTTTAAAGGTTCAAGATATGAGATACAACATGAGCATTAAGGTGCTGATGGATGCATCTGGTTCTTTGAACATTTCATTGAAGGTCCGGGAACAGCAGTGGTCACGGTTTCCATCCATGCAGGCTAAAGTCCAGAGTGGAAACTTAAAGAAAACTTTTAAAATCTTGTTGGTTTATCTATAAAAATAAAAATGCAATAAAATGAAATGGAAAGAGACTTAATGAATAAATGATGATGTCCATCAGATCTGTGTGGAGTGATGAGGAGACTGGAGCCTTCTTCACATGTTGTCAGATGTTATTAATTATCTAATCTTGTTGTGCTCTCTTCACCTGCTTTACTAACACTGACTGGAAAACTAGCACCACCAACTGTTTAATGAACCAGCTCCTAATGTTCTACTGTCTGAAGATGTAAATCTTTAAAAACAGCTCATGAATATCAGGTTTAATTTTATGATCAACCATCAGTCAAACAAGAGGAAGGACTATTTTCAGCGGCGGATTAATCTACATTTGGTGCTGCAGTGAGTATCTGGTGAACAGCAGGACGGTGTGTGTGTGTGTGTGTGTGTATGTGTTTGTGTGTGTGCAACTGAGTGAAAATAAACTGCAGTGTGTGTGTGATCATGGTGATGAAGGAACACATCACCCAGAGTAACAGTGTTTTAGGAAACAATGGAGCTCAGCGGCTCAGAGGAAGACGATCTATCAGGTTTTCACGCACAGACAGACAGTACTCGTTAATGGGACAGACTCATTGTTGGTTTTGGTCTTTTCATGAAATTTGTTTACTTCTTTTCAACAAGTCAAGTATAATTTGCGCCTACCAGTACAAGATAAACTTCTCTGGTTGTTGACCTCGACTTGACCCCCATCCCAAATTCTCAGAAACAATGCTGAGGACATGACCTCGTGTCCTCATTTACTGTACACAGAACGGCTCTGCTCGTGACTGTGAAAGACTGCTGAGCTCAAAACTTTCCAAGCTGGACTGACTGACTCTTTAAACAGCGAGTAAAGTCGTGTAAGACTTGGAATTTAAACCTGGGACAAAAGAAATTCTGGTCATTTTAGTCATTTGAGTCTTCATCCCTTACTTTCTTTAACAGAAATATAATTGATCAGTGCAGAGTAAATGGTGCAGTGGTTTAAAAAAAATCTATACTCTTTAGGTATTTTCTAAAATCAGGTCTCATAATTCTCAACACTCATTATTCTGTACCTCACACTTCCTTGTTTCAACTCTTAGTTCTTTGGACAGGTTCATTAGTGGAAAAATTCTTACTGCAATTACAGAAAAATGAAAATGAGGTTTTCTATATATTTACATTTACAGCCTGAACTGTCTTTATAAGGTCAGAGACTGAACTGCTCAACGGAACATACAATTATTTTAATAACTGGCTGCAGCTGAACTCACTCCAACAGTAATATACAGCATACCACACATCCTATATATACAGAATACTACATCACGTGTTTCGGTGTTTTGCACTAGTCACAGATCAGTCGGTCCAAGCTCCTGTCTGACGTTATCACAGAGCTGCTTCTCTCATGATCAATAAGACACACTGTGAAACGTGCTGATAATCGTCCTGTTCAGTGTTTAAAAACAAACACAGCGGTTCCCTCTGAAAAACCGCGTCAGGAGCTGGAACTCAGGCCTGAACACGCAGAGAGAAAACCAGCCTCTGTTCAAGGCTGAAGCTCTTTGGCTGCTGTGCAGAGAGAAGGACAAAAACATTCACAAATCCTGTGGCAAAGGCTGAATGATCCAGAGAGAACAAAACCACAATTCAAACAAGAATCAAACCAGTGGAACCACATCAATCTGTTTGTCTGCTGTCTGTTAGCATCACTCCGTTTTTGTGTTTTTGCCAAAAGGCAAAGCAGATCTGAGATGTTGCTGTTCTCTAGTTTCTGTGTATCTAAAGCTGCACTGATGAACTGATGATTTATTTATTTAAATGAATGAAGAGCAACATTTATTACAGCTCACATGACTTTTATTAATGATTTTTTTGGTAGAGCTGTGTAATAGACGCATCTGATGGATAAATGTAGTAAAGTAAAAAGAACGTTTACATCCGGACCTCAGTGGAACAGAAGTATAAAGCAGCAAACAGTGGAAATAAATCAGGTGAGTTACAGGTACCTCAAACTGCACTTCTCTGCAGTACTTGATAAATGCACTTTGAACACACACTTTGAACACACTGTGCCTTTGAAATAAGACACAGGTGAAACTTCACACCGTGCACACACACTGCAGCAGCCTGACAGAGTTCACACGAGGCCTCAGCTGTCTGTGCACCTACAAATTACAGACCACTCAACAAACAGCAGATCCTGTAATTCCACAGACGTTTGCAGCAAATCAAACGTGACTCTCTCTCTCTCCTTATTTGACCTGAAACGTGCAGCCAGCTGTAACATGGGTCTGAGCTTCTGTACACAACAGGTTGCTCATGTGGCCGACGCAGACGCACCGTATATGTAACATGAGGTTTCATTCACAGCTCTGGCAGGCACCCGCACATCCCGCTGTTGACATAAGGCCATGTACCGTGCATTCTGGGCCGCGCAGACAATGTGGGTTTTGCAGACGCAGATAAAACGAAACAAACAGACTTGATCCGGAGCCGCATCAAACTGGAACGACTGGCTTTCACGGCTCTGCTGCGACAGCAGCCATCGTTTTGTCAAGATACACTGTTCCAGTTTGTTTTGACTGGAGTGTGTATGTGTTAACTGTTCCCTGGCCTACTGTACGTAACACTGGGACAGTGTTAAACAATGCAAACAGCACAGTTCAACTCAACTTCTGACTCACTACTATAAACCAGAAATACAGTGTATTCCTTCACTGTGTGGGAACAGAACGGGAGACTAATCTTAAACCGGCTTTAATGAATGTGTTGGACATGAACTATGATTAAAATTACTGTGTAATAGGAAAAGATGTTGTCACTTCCACTCGTTATGCTAAACTAAGCTAAGCTAAGCTAAGCTAAGCTAAGCTAAGCTAAGCTAAGCTAAGCTAAACTAATGGACTCCTGAAAGTGACGTCAGTCCTCTCATCTGCTCTGTCTCTGCAAAAACAGCTTTATGCAGAAGAACAAAGAGTCTGTTCATTTAAACGTTTCCTCCTCTTATGTGTTAACATCTCTTGTATCTGATCAGCACTTTTGATTTCTTTAGTTTGCATTTTTCACAGGTCACAGCAGGAAGACATTAAAACTAACGGCGGTTGAATCAGTTTCAGGTTGCTGTGAAAACAGTCTGCCACAGAACCAGCCTCAGCGTTACTGCCTCAGGTCCACAGCAGCCGGCTGTGATAATATCGCCATCAAGTGGTAAACATCTGTATTACAGTCGGTGCTGCCTGCCCTGAAAATACAGCTGAATTTGACAGGAAACAAATAAAAGCTGCAAAATGTACATGATGTGGGGATATAATGTGCTCAGGGATACAAAACAAATTTCAGTTTCAGTTTCTTATGAGCTGAGATACAGAACGTATTTGAAATGCTGTCCAAACAGTGATGTACATACAGAGGATATAAAAATTCTGAAGTGGAAATTTAAAGAAGAGTTTCAGTGGTTGAGGTTCAGTTTTTAGGTGTATATCAGACAGACTGAAAAGATGCAGAGAAGATAGTTTAATTTAAAATAGATGAATGTGACACTGTATTATAAATGTACATAAATGTACATTATAAATGTACATAAATGTACATTTATAATCTGTCTGCACCGAAACTAAAGTAAAGCACAAACAAAATGAGAGAGTGAACGCCCGTCTCACGCCCTGTTTACAGTTATTTTTTTAGTGAGTGAATCGGGTTGGCAAAGAGCAACAGATGATCGTACACTGCACGTTACAGCACACGCTCACAGCTCGGTGGAGCTGAGGGTGTGTGTGTGTGTCAGTTGTCACCAGACGTCTGCAGGAAGCTCAGCTATGTCGCTCGAAGCCTCCTGCAGTTTTTCTAGGAATCAATCCTTCAGATATTCCTGGAAACGTTAGCGGTGACAGTGCAGTGAGAGCAGTCAGCGCAGAGAGTCAGACTCAGATGAGTTAGAAAACTATAAAACGAAACATAAAACATGAAACTGTGACTGAAAACTTTGGATTCACAGAAAAAAAGGTGTGACTGCACTAAGTCACATGAACTGTGAACGTCTGTATCAATATAAACTGCACAGACAGAAAAATCTGAATTCCCCTGATGTTTCTACGCAGCAGAGACAATGATGCACTTCTCATGTGCAGGCACGTGAGAGGCTGCATCTGTACAGAGGGTGTCACCCTCTGGAAAAATCATGAACACACTGTGAACGAACACACACACACGCGCGCACACACGCACGCACACGCACGCACGCACACGCACACGCACACACACACACACACACACACACACACACACCATGCAAAGGAGTCGTATAACCAACACAACATCCCATAGCATAGCAGGTTTTATTTAGAGCTCTGTGCAGGACAGGTGTAGCTTCTGTGTGGATTTACAGTTTTTGTTTTTCAAGCTTAACTGAAGCGTGTCTGTCTGTGCAGCTGTGCATCATCATTCACTGAATAAACACGGTATTTCTCTACTGTTCACCTCCTACAGGAAAACAAACAGTGTCAACGTGTGGAGAAGAATGAGAGTCCAGGTGAGACCTGAAAGACAAAAGCTCCGGTCAGTTCATACACATGATGCTTTTTTTTATTCTTTAATAAATTATTCAGTGATTTATAAGAAAACAAACAACCTGGAAACAACATGACAAAACCAACTTCAACTGACGTCAGTGGGAATGCAACAGTGAAACTTCATTTCATGGTGTAATATCCCTTTAACACTGACACGTTTGCTGTCTAAGGGAAATAAGTTGTACTTGAGTATGTATGTGTGTGTGTGTGTGTGTGTGTGTGTGTGTGTGTGTGTGTGTGTGTGTGTGTGTGTGTGTGTGTGTGTGTCTGCTTCATGTAAACACACCTGACTGGTTCCCTCCACTCTTTGGTGCTGAAGTAACCGACTCTGAAGAAACACACACACACATCCTGTTAGCGCCGTCAGCGTCACAGCTCACATGCTAATGGACACAAATGTCCCGCCCCCACCTGTCGGACTCACCTGACGTCCTGGCCAGCTCAATGCTGAAGTCAGAGAACTCATGTCGCTTGCCCACGGAGCAAACATGAACCCCAAAATCCTCCATCTTGGCCTCCTGGATGGTCAGCGTGATGCTGCCAGGGGTGTAGGTGATGGTGTAGCCCGCGGTGCAGTTCTGGAACGCTTTGTGTTTGATGTAGTGACACAGCAGCTCATTGTTTGGGCTCCTCCACTGCACCGACAGCTGAGAGATGTGAGTCTGGTCCTCATAGTGGTACGAACACGGCAAAGGGACCGACTCACCGGGCCGACAAAACACTTTCACAACACTGCCTGGAAACAGAAGAGGTCACTGTCAGAGAGCTGAAGCACCGAATACGTTTGTATTAGCTGTGAATGAAGTGACGGTGAGCGGAGTCGTTCACAGCGACACTCAGAGCTTTGCAGCTCTGCAGGTCCTTTAGACTCTTTTAGCTCCTTGTTTTGGTTTTACGGCCCATTTACTGTTTGGCTTTGAGCTCAGTTTTCAGTGAAAAAACTGAGAGGTCAGAGGTCAACTGCTGACTGCTGCCTGCTGAGCAGCTGGTGAAGAAAGTGGAACATTTAGCAGCTAAAGAGCCAGATGTTTCTCTGAGGGGCTGGTGGAGACCAAACATTCAGCTGAAAGGAGAATTAATGTCTTTTTAAATTTAAATAATATTTAAATCAATATTATTTATATTCAGTCGACACAAACACAACTCCACTAATATGATAACGTTGCTCTGAAGCTGCTGGATGAGTAAAAAGGTTCATGTTTGCTGACATGGTAACCATGACAACTCCATAATGTTTGAGGCTGCTGGTTTGACAGCTTGATGCTCACAAGAGGCCAACAGCTGTTTGCTTTAACTTCACGTGTGACACAGCTCTCCGAACAGACACGCCCACATTTTCATCTCTTTTACAGCAACATTAATCGATTCATTATCACCTGAAAAAGTTGATGCTGTAAACTTGTATTGACACATGCAGCAGCCACAGAACAAGATTATCAGTGAAATTGTAGAATTGAGAATATGAGTCAAATATTCACCTTTCTTTTCACTTTTTTATCTTTAGCTACTAAATGTTCCACTGTGTTCAGCAGCTGGTCTCTGACTGCGTGGAGGACCGAGGCTTTATAAGACAAGCTGCCCGTCTCAAAACCAAAACAATGAGCTGAAAAACACAAAAACTCTGTGGAGCTGCAGCGCCATCTGATACATTACTCATGTCACCTGATCCACTGATTCCAGCCACCTGAAGCTGCTGATTTCATGCAGCCATTTGCTTCCATTCATTTCAGTAACCTCTGGACTTTCTTCAGAACATTTTGCCACCTTTACTTACTCAGTTAATTATAATTTTAAGTCAACATTACCATTGTAAGGGCAATGCAGTTGCCTGCAACTGTCCCAGTTGATAAGTATGAGGTCATTCTGGCAACCAAACAGCAACTTTTTAAAAAAAATCAGACTCATGTCACAGCTGCATTACCACATGATGATACTGTGACTGTGATGAAGAGTAAAAGGTGTCAGAGTCTTCACTGTGATGGTTTCAAGCCTCTGACCTTCACTCAGATGTATAGAAAGCAGAGGCTGCTGTGAGAGCAGAGAATCAACCTTAAAACTCGGCTGACAAAGACATACAAAAGCTAAAAACGCTCAGTGTTTAATGGTGTTAAACATTTGAAATTAGCATCAAAAATCTTTAGAGTAAAAAAATCTACTCATCAAATCTCGATCTGCAGCTGGACTGACTACACAGAAAGGACAGAAAACTAAACTAAAAATAATAAAAAACTCTGTTTATATCTGTCTGTAAATCATTCCTTTATCACCAGTTCTGAGTGTAACTGAGGAAATAATAATATCAGGTGACACGTTAATGTCTCTGCATGTTAAATCAGAACAGACTCAGGTCTCTGTTGTGAACTTTACCTTCTCCAACCAGATGTGACAGAACCAGTCCAAGGTACAGTGCAGCCGTCCCAGTCTGTTCAAGAGGTGTTCTCCACATTTGGTGATGGATTAACTCGACACGGTCAAATACTCACATGAATATTATTTGGAAAAGTCAAGGTTGTGGAGCACAAAGTTCAGAAACAACACCGGCCTCATATCACTTTTGTTTTCGCAGGAATATCAGTTTACAAGCGTCGGCACGAGTGTAAATGTACTGAATCTGTGGTTACCAGGCACCAGGACACACCCTGTAACCTGAGCCTTCAGAACCAGGGAGAAAAACCCTGTTTGACACTGTTCAGGAGGGAAAAATCAGTATTTTTAAGTGACTTACAGAAGGAGTCTGTTCTTCATTCATCCACCATGGTTCAGCAGAAACAGCCTTCATCAGGGTGTTTTACAGACTGAGGAGAAACACAGCCTATAAATACTCTACAAGATGGCTGACTCACTGTCAATTATCCAATCAGAAGCAGGCACAAAGTCAGCCCCCAAAGACTGTGCCCTGGGGCTTTCAGAATAAAAGCACACAACAAAACACAAACATAGAAATAAGCAGGAGATTTTTTTTTATAGTCATTTTTTTAGTGCAAAAACCACAAACAGCTCACTGAAAAAAAGTCACCATTTAGTAGCTGTTCTGGAGCTTTTGATCGTATTATAAATATTCCTCAGAAGATTTGCAGATATTCTGAAAAGTCTGTGGAGTAACTTCCTTTAGAGGCTGACCTTTTCTGAGAGTCTGCTTCTCATTGGATATTTCAAAGCAATTCAGCCATGTTGAAACATCAGACCACAGAAATCACAGCTATCAGTTTAATGTTAAATCAGTGCCATTTATACAAATCAACAGTTTTCAAATACACAAACAATTTTATTTTAGCTGAGTTTCCATTTTTATCACCACTGACAAAATGAACATTATTACACTGTGCACAAAGCAAAACACAAACTGTCCTACTGAAGATTATTTACAGATACACACACACGCACTCTCACACACACTTGCACACATTTTCATGAATTTACAGGAGCTCCCTGACAAACTTAAATACTACTTTACTTTACACAGAGCTCTACGTGAATGTACAAACTTTTGTAAACATACAATCCAGTTTTCAAAAATCCTAACTGCTGTGAAAAGATTATGCTTCGTGTTTAGTGACTTGTGTTTAAGACAATGAGCTTCATGCAAGAACCAGCTGTAGGATCAGATTCTCTCTTCCGTGGCGCGATTGATGGATTTGAAAGAAGTCGTCACACTCGCCAGTTTTCTCATGACCAGAATTTTCTCTTGGCAAAGACCTGAACTCACGCGTGGTCACAAGAACAAATAAATATACTTAAAAAAAAAAAAAATCTAAAATAAAAAATAAATAAATAAATAAATAAAAAGTGTTAAATGTAAAACTGACATTCTGCTCGCCGTGTCAGTGTGATGTGCAGAGTAAACTGGCAAAAATGTTAGTACCGTATTTTCACAGAATATTTTTACAAGAAGAAAGTCAGAAAAAAATGAATTATATTTTGCGATTATTATGTAAAAAAAAAAATGATAAAAGTCATAGTATTTTGAAAAATAAAATAATTTCAATACTTCCAGAATAATGTTGTAATATTTAGAAAATAAAACAATATGTCAGAAGCCCTAATATTCTGAGGTTTTAATAAACGGGTGAGAGACTCCTGTCACTTTATGTCTGATGAGTCATGAATGACCTGAAGAATAAGCACCGTATAATCAGTGGCCCTGTGTAACATCATCTTCAGACTTCTGACCTTTGACCTCCAAAATCTTATCAGTTCATCTTTGAGTCCAAATTTGAAGAAACTCCCTCAGAATGTTCCTGAGATTTCACGCTCACGGGAATGGGACGGACGGACGGACGGACAAAAACATGACGCAGAGGGTTAGAGGTGAGGGGAGGTTTATGATAAGACGACAGAAATGTTCTTGCATGATGCTCAGTGTGCTGAGATCTGATTTCCACTGCTGACCAGCTCAAACTAAACGATCACCTTCACAGTTTGTGAAAAAGCAAACATTGCTCCGACTGTTCGGACGCTGTTTCGTGCAGAACTGTGCGGACGTTCCGTGATCCTGAAAATCAATCATCACGGTGAAATGATGAAGTTATGAATCAGGTTATAAGTCGTGTGGTGTGTTTCCAGCTTTAGGGCCAGTTTCCTGGACACAGATCAGTCCTGAAGTGACTTCTGTGTGGAGAGGAGCATCTATAATTCAGTTTGCCCCTCAGTGTTTTCTCTGTAGAGCCTCGAATCACCGGTGTTAACCCTTTACTTTAGAGTACACACTGCAGACCTTGGTGCCAAACCTCAGCCTCAGGTCATGGATAACTTCCTGTGTGTGTCTACTGTGCCCAAAGCAGAACCTCGAACGCCCTGCTGCTGCTGTGAAGTACAAAATGATGCCACGAAACCAATGAGACACATAAACTATCACTGTACAAATACATTTCATATATTTTACAGTTTTGTTTTCCTGCTTGTGCCTTCCTGACGGCTGATGATGACGACGGCTCTGCATGTGGTGGTTACTGGATGCCTCTGAACAAACACATTGCGAACACCATGGCGAAGAGCTGGAGAGAGGAGACGCACAGGGATCAGAGGCAGAACATCAGCCTCCTCACAGACTGAGCACAGCTCCACATCTGGAAAACTCACCTGACCCTCAGGTGTTCGTTCAAAGAAATTCATCACATTACTTTGAAGGTTAAATGTGGTTTGTGCTGTTATCTATGATTTTTAGATATAATGTTGTTCACACTTTTTTGTCATTAAAAAATCTGTCTCACTGTCCTGAATCCCTCTTTTTAAAGAGGGAAAAAGCCATAAATGATTCAGTATTTTAATAGAAAGGAGTGAGAAAGCACAGAACATACTTCAATCGTCAGCACCACGATGGCCAGAGCTCCGGCTGCGTAGATGTACGTCTCAAAGTAGTCCACCATCGCAGAATAACAGCCCTGCAAGAAAA
Organism: Toxotes jaculatrix; assembly: GCF_017976425.1. Lineage (NCBI taxonomy): Eukaryota > Metazoa > Chordata > Actinopteri > Toxotidae > Toxotes > Toxotes jaculatrix. The sequence continues at coordinate 30,776,766 of NC_054394.1, read as the reverse complement.
AAAAAAACAGATACAAAAAGAGCCGGTTTTAACTCAGTGAGGCTAAAAATGTGCATACAGAACAAACGATGATCACAGGAAATCAAAAATATCAAAACTGAGTAAGGATCAGAATCAGATGTTTGTTTTACCGTATTAAAATTTTTATGCCTTCAAATATTCCTTAAAAATGTAATGCTATAAAAACAAACTGTGCTAATTTACAGCTTGACAGGTGATTTTTAATTTTTTTTTTTATAGTTTGTTTGGAAAACTTTAATAGTTTGATGCTTGAGCTACACTGTAAAAATGAAAAGGTTTAGAAAACCTTTCCTTTCTGTGTCCTGTAACTGAAAAATATCTCAGTAATTAGGTTTAATACATCAGTAGTAATAGTTCAATCTTTTAGTCTAAAATAATAAACACACCAGACTTTTACTGCTGTGTTTTTAAACTGTAGCACTGGTGTGTATTTGATTCTGTGTGTTTGTGCTCCCTCTAATGACCTTGTTGTGTCTGAAGGCCACGCTGCCGCTCACACACTGCTCCATGCTGATGTCTCCGGGGTAACTGTTCCTCTGGCAACAGGCCTCGGGGACCATCTTATTAGGGTTGAGAAGCCTGAAGAGGCTCTCCTCGAAGTCCTCGGGACCACTCACGCCACAGCAATCAAACTGTACAGAGAAGCACGATGGGAGGGAACAGCAGATTGTAGGTCTTGGGCACTGATGGATGGTATTGTTGTCATATTGAGGGGATTAAAATGTCAGAAAAAGCAAAAGGAGAAGTGGTAATTGGAAAACTGATGCTTCACCGTGGTCATGATGGCGTTCCATGTGGAGGTGAAGACGTCGGTGTTGTTGTGACCTTGGTAGTGACGTTTCAGCTCCCTGGTGAAATACTCTCTGGTTAACTAAAGAGACACAGACTCAGGTCAGTTCGGTCGAGTCTCCTCACAAAAACATCTGTCAAATGAGTAAATGTAGAACAGCACAGGTGTTTCTTTTATTTTGTCCACCACATTTCTATCAGCAGGTCAAATAACAAAAACACTTCCCGCATAATGTAATACAGTTCAACAGCACCGCAAACTACAGCCTCCACAGTTACCATACAGAACCATACAGGATGAATCTAAGCCCAGTGTTCCCTCTGTTTTAGCTCTGTTTTTGGTCTCCACCACCTCCTGAGGGAAATATCAGGCTCTTTAGCAGCTAAATGCTGCACTATGTTCTCCAGCTGCTCTCTGACTGAGGCTTTTTACAGCTGTTTCTCTGAGTGAACACCATGAGTGAACACGCCCGTGCAGAGGTCAGTCAGAAAATCACTGCACAACCTCAAAGGAGGACGGACGGACGAAGGTGACCTGATCCAGAGACAGCACTCACATGCTCCCTGAAGAGGAAAGCCAGGATGGCAGCTGCCAGCTCGGCCAGGAAGATGAAGAGGATGAGCATGAAAAACTAGGAGAAGATCACAGTGGGACAGTGTCAAACAACGAACGTAGACTGTCTGAATCAATGCTTCACTATCACTCACAGAGAGGTTTTCACATTAAAAGCTTGAATAGAAACGACAGAAATACACAATAAACACACTGAAGGTCTCAGTTTGTACAGTATAGTGTCCTGTCCAAATACTGAGTAAAAACACTGATAATATTGAGTAATAATCTTGTTCCAGTCTTGCACCTTTACACTCAGCTCCTCTAGATGGCGCAGTTGTATTGTCTCACTCTGGTCTTACATAACAAACAGGCAGAGCTGTTTCTGTGAAGAGACAGAAACTAAATCTGTTTCCCTCCTTTCTGCTTGTGGTTTAACCACCTTTGTAGGCTGATCGGAGTTTCTGACACATTAATATAAAGGACTATTAAACTATTGAACTCAATTCAACAATGTACATGTGTGGGAGATGTGAGTAATATGCTAATGTGCTAAAAGAGATCTGAAAACTGAAGATTTGAGCTGAGCAGACTCACAAAGAGCAGCAGACATTTGTTCTCTCTGATGGCTCCACAGCAGCCCAGGAAGCCCAGCAGGAACAGCATGCTGCCCATGGCCAGGATGACGTAGACCCCCGTGAACAGCAGGGGGTTCGCCGCCACAATCTCCCTGAAGCCCATCGGGTCCACCAGCACCCAAACACCGACACCCAGCAGGAAGGAGCCACCCAGCTGGGAGAGAGAGGGGTGATTATCCAGTCAGAATGGACTCTGCTGTACTAGTTCAGATTCCCTGATCGGCTGAGAAAATTCTGGAGACAAGATGCACGAGCAATGCTCTTACATTTCAACAACTGCTCTAAGTGTTGACGTGCTGAAAACAAACCAGTTGGGAAAGTTAAAGCACGGACGCATCACACCTGTCTAAGCTGCAGGCTGCTCATCAACCTTATTTCTGACATAAAATCACATCATAAATTGTTGAATTATTTTATTTTCACTTGTCATAGTTTGACTTATAAATTATATCCTGATTTTGTTCTGCAGCTGATCTGTTAACTACAGTAAAAACACAAGAATTAAAGTCATCAGTTCATCCTGCATCTCATGTCCACTGATCAGGAACCATGTTCTTATTTTTCCATCCTAGGAGACGCTCTGCTCATTTTGATCTTCCAAAACCTTCTCAAATCATCTGCTCACCTTTGATTTCAGTCTGATTTCAAAACAACAGAAGAAAAAAGCAGAGAAAGTGCTGAACTCACAAAGATGAAGAAGTTGAAGATGAACATCAGGTACTTCATACAGCTGAGGCAGTCCCCCTCCATGGCTGAGCCTCTCGCTGAAACCTCCCCCTGTCCCTGCACAGACACACAAATGTTTTCATGCTGTTCGATTTGATTCACAAGGATTTAAATGTATTTATTCATTGTTACGAACACTAACCATGATTCATAATAATCATTTCATAATAATCATTACCCTGGAACAAAAACGTGACCCAAATTTGAGTTTCCAAGAATTTACGAAAACAACATGACAGTAAATTGTTGTGTTGTGTTTAAAATCACACCCTGTTCTGCATTAAGGCATCGACAGCGTCTCTGCGTCTCAGTTACAGTAGGACAGAGAAGTGCACGATGACACATCGGCAGTAACAGTTTTTGTCAGTTCTGGGGACGTGACATTGACAGCCTGTCCCTGTGGGATCGTATGACACATGCAGGGATGCTGGCTGGTGCTGAGGAGGACATGTTGATGTAAGTGGGGCCATCAGTGGGGGTGTGAAGAGGACCAACTGTGCACTTATGGCCCTGATGGTGTTTACCAGTTAAAACTAACATACAGCCACCTGTCACATCTGAAAGGATGGTGAGCAGTTTAATGTAAAATCTGCAGATTTAATCAGGAGCAACTGTGAGGGATGTTTCAGTGATAATGTTTAAGGCATTTCATTGGTTTGGAGGTGGTGACGTCTAATTTCCTCAAACTGCAAAAAGCGTCAGTCGAGTCAGCAAGTTCCCAAAATACGTTATGTCAGGTCAGAGAGCACTTGTTGTCCTAGATGATGACAAACGTTTGTTATGGCACGTAATTTGTTTTGATTTGTTGTTATTTCCAATTGTTGTTTGTCTTTTTCATTTTTTTTTTAAACTACAGTTTGGAAGGTGATGTTTGAATGACGGAGATATTTTCTGGTGGTTTCTGGTCTCTGGGATTAAAATCCAGCGGTGAGGACTAAAGACTAACAGCTGTCCTCTGATGCTCCCTTTTAACAGAGTCCACACGTCGGTTAACACCAGTAATTCCTGCTTATTTACAGTCTCGCTCTTTAGTCTGACTTGCGCGAGCTTTCTGCTCTGCAAATGTGTATTTACTGCTAATTTGACTGCTCGGCGTGGGGCTTTTACTTTAATGAAGTAAAACGCTGGGCGCTCCGCTCTCTCTGCAATTAAACGCAGGTTTTGTGACTGTCAGTGCACTCTGGGTAATTGCAGCCTCTTTGGGTTAATAAAATAAGGGCATGTATGGTGTGTTGGGAATTTGTCTGCACATGCACTCAGCATTATTAGCACATTAGCACGTCAGTCACTCATGTCAGCACAGTTACGGACGAATTACACTTACACAGATGTGTGATTATGAAATGAACAAAGAAAAAAAAACACAATTACAGACAGTGGCTGTTAGAAAAAAAACAAACAAGAATACACAAAGAGCTGTCAAAGACACAAAACACGAAAACACAACGAGCATTGTGGCAGTGTCAGAGACAACATGATTACACAGTCACATTTACTGCAATCACAAAACTGCTGCCATAATCACAGAGATGAAAGCCATAAACAAATGTCTTGATTAAAAAAGCAGCAGGGCACAAAGATGCAAAAACAGCCGTCACAATTACAAGTAATCATGACTTAATCAGAATTAAATTACTGTAATTCCATGATTACAGTTACATCTGAAATCCAAAAACAGCTGCTGCAGCAGGAAAAGACTGTGAGAGCTGTAGATTCCCACCAGCTGCTGCTTTAATCCCACACACTTCTGGATGGCCGGTGAGCTTCCCTGCACTTCTTCAGACTGACAGTCTCTGTAAGTGAAAACATGTATGACGTGCCAGCGTGTAATTTTCTTCTCAGCTCAGCAGGAGATTTCTCCTGGTACCTGCTTAAACCGCAGTTATTCAGGTCTTCACCTATGAGAGCGGTGAGCAGGAGGGTCAACGTGAACGGAAACTCAAACCTTTGACTCTGGGACACGAGCAGCCTTCAGTGGGATCAGTTCAAAGTGTGACTTAAACAAACAAATCTGCACATATATATGTACATTATATGCATGCTCTATAAATTGGGTTTAAAGAAAAGAGTTGTAAAATAGCTTGTCTTTGAAACAGCGGTTTAGTTAATGATGCATGAAAGAGTTCGCAGCCTTTGCTGAAAACATTACGGCCGCTTCAAACCGTTTTATGGGAGAATGTGGAACCACACAGCCATATTCTGTACGTGTCATGTGTTTCTTAATTTTCTTTATATTATCTAATATAAAACTGAACGTCATCAAACAGGAATTAAAACTAACCTTTGCTTCTTGTCTGCTTTATATTCCTGAGTTTATATTGTGGGTTTACAAACCGTCTTTGTGCTCACATCTGTTTCGGTTGATGAGTTTCTTTCTTTGAAATAACAGCTCGTTGTGTTTGGTTCTGTTTTCTTTGCAACTGTAATTTCTACTCTAATAAAAGAGAAGAGCAGCGTTGTAGCTGCTTTCATTATATCAAACATTTTCTTTTTGTCCAGTGATCCTTGTTTTGTCGTCCTTGTTGCTCCTACCCTGTAACTTTAGGTGGGGGCAGCTGCTGACAGACCAGTCGAAGGAGGATGCTAATGCTGGGAACATGATCCCTCACTGGTTTCCCACCAGTAAACATGCTAAATGTTCCTCAGCTGCTGGATTCTCTCTGTGGGTTTCTGTGGTGGTGTTTCAGTGTTTTACTCCGAGCCACCTGGTAACTGCACCTTTAGTTCAGGCTGAAATGATGCAAAACACGAACAATGAAAAATACGTTTGTACCTTAATGTTGGATCAAAAGGTTTTCTTCTGGCTTGTTATAATACATCGATGAAAAAGGTTTTTTTCCGCTGACAAAATGGGAGGTCTTACTCTTCCTGTACCTTAAATTTTGAGTGTGTCACACACAAAAGCACACACAGCACAACAGAGTGCTGCTCGGGTCCCATGTAGCAGCTGTGGCTCCTTTCAAAAATAGGTCTGGGGGCAGCTGGGTAATTTCATGCAGGCACACAGAGAATGGCCACAAATAATTCCCTCTCCCCTCTGCAGTCACGGAGAATCGCTGCGCTTGGATTCAGTAACCCTGCAGCCTGCATCTCCCTGCAGCTGTTTCCTGTTGGGCCTGCGCTGGAGATCTCTCAGGTGCTGGTCTGATCAGGTTTGATCCGTCCACACTGGCTCTGCCGGATAATGCAGCAGGTTTATCAATCTGATCAAAATATCTGGCCGTTAGTCTGAGCTGTGGACCTGCATTAGATGGGGGCAGCGCACAAAGTGAGAACACAACAGTGACATGTTATCACTTTATGAAGTTGTTATCATTTAGTTTTTATTTTTCAGTGAAACAATGATTCAGCTGACTTTAGGAAAATGCTCAGAGACGTTAAACTTCTGTGGAGTTTCAGCTCAGACGGAGACAATCTGGAGACGATTCAGTGAACTACTCCTTTAAATATCCACATTGATGTTTCGCTTCAGCTCTGTTTCCACAGTGACACTCAGTGTGTTTGACACCTTTATTAGCATCTATAATACGAACACTGGCCCACAGTGTCGGGGACTGCACAGTCAGCATGTTGCATCCATGAAACAGGATCCCAGAGTGAATGCCCAGGCTTTCCACTGCTCGTCTGTGTAACCGTCTCTGCAGCGATTACCCGCCAGTGACAGGACGCTCCAGCCCAATAAATCACGGTGTCACAGAGGCTGGAGGGAAGTGCAGCGCACACAGAAGCGTGTTGGAGAACTAGTGGACCTGATTGCCTTCATCCATCAGAGCAGAGCTGTGCAGCAATGAACGGGGACAGTGGGACAGTCCCGGCGGATTTAATCTTTCTGCATCCATCAGTAATGAGAGGGCAGTGTGGACAGGGACAGTTCTGTGGCCTCTTTGGTAGAATATGGGTAAATATCAAAAATATTCTGTGTCTGTATTCTGAAGAGCGGATGGTGTTGACTGGTTATGCATAATGCAGACGGCTGTAAAATGACATAAGGCTAAATTCTGTTATTTCAGAGGAGTGATACTGGTACTGTTTGTGTTTCCTATCAGTGGTTTCAGTATCTCTTGAATCTAGACTGATCATGTGGAGATGAGCATGACTTCAAGCTAATGCTGATTTGTGTCTGCTTGACATGAAGGTAGCACTGTGTTTACTGGAATAGATCTATAAGCCAATGATGTGGTCACGAAAACCACGCAGATTGAAAATATCTCAGCCCGACAGCTGAGACTGAGAGAATGAGGTTTGATTTTCTGCATCAGAAAACCAAAACTCAAGCCTGAAGACCAAAGGATGAAAGAATGCTGGAGTGTTTTTGAATCATCGTATGGGACAAACATTCCCGAACCTCTGCGAATTCAGTTCTTTTAACATGAAATGCTACTGACTGCACCGAATCATTTCTTCTTTAGTATGTTTACAAGTTACTTGAGCCAATTTTGACTTCCTTTCATTTCGTTCTGGAGTAAGTGAATGAAGGCAGATGAGAAATCGGGGGAAGGAGAGAAATGTTGGACAAAGCGAGCCTCGGGGGAGTGTTTTCTGAGAGGTAATTATTACCACTCCCTTCTCCCTCTGTCCTTGCTGAAAGCTACCTGTTATGAAAAGCATTCACATGGACAGCTTCTCCCTTTGAGGGACTGCCACCATGCTTCATAACCATAAATAGAGCCAGGCAGGGGAGATATCAAATTATCTTCTTTCACACACTTTGATTTTGGAAAGGCCCTGAGATGCATACCAAATAAAGGCAGGTGTATGAAGAATACATAAAGACGGGGGGGGCGTCCCTGAAGGTGGAGGAGGTGTGAGCCTCTTTGGAGCGTCCATATTGACTGACTCTCCTGTGCTGAATGTTAAACAGATGCAAAAGCACAGAAGTGGGGATGCATGAAGAGAAGAAGCTCTCACGGGTTCACCCACAGTTTCAGTTTAATTAGCCAACTCATCAGCCACTTCAGCGAGGTTCTCCAACCACTTCGGCTCAATTTGGTCTCACTTCTCTTCTTATTAGCAGACGTTATCGCCATGGCAGCAATTTAAAGCCCTCATGAGTGAGCACCACCCAGCGATCGCATACTGCTGTTTCATATCATAACACAGTCACTGTTCACCTACTCCTCCACCTACAGGTGGAGCTGTAGGACCTGGACATACTCAGCGATGTCTTTGACACTGATAACTTTTCCATCGGAACTAATAAATATAAATAACATAGTCTGAGCTGAGCTGCCGTTGACGGCCGAGCTCTGTTTGTTTACAGAACAACAATTAGCAGCTAACGGTAGCTACAGGGCATGTCCAGAGGTTTGACTGATGCTGTGTGTTTTATCATGTCTTTTGCATAAAACAAAGTCAGGAAGTGCTGCAGTAAGTTTTTCAGATTTATGGCAGATTAGGCAACATTTGGCACTTTACCGCCACGTATGTAATCATTGGGTAGAATGGGTCTGAGTCTCTCCAACCTCGCTCCACTGATGCTCAGCGATTTAGCTGCTCGACCACGAAATCATTGCGACTTGCCGCTCCACCGAAACACAAACATTAACACTGGAGGAAGACGAGACAAGACGAAAAGTTAGCGAGAGAAAAAAGAAAAGGGAGAAAGAAAAGAAAGCCCTGCTCTGTGTAGTTTCTGTGGTTGCCATGGGCACACGGAGAGCAAATGGAGGTGGCAGCAACCACTTACTGCCTGAAAGCACCTTTAAAGTGGTTTATTAGTCCAGTTTAACGTACGCGAGTTTCTGATGGCAGCTGTAGGAGGTTTTTCTGCCACCAATGAAATAAATTCCTGATAAGCAGAAACCAGTCGTGTGTCTGAGATCTACTCCATCAATTACTGGTGTGGTGAACATGAAGTTCTCTGATTTTTTTTTTGTCCTCACAGTTGAACTGAGGTGAAGATGATGTAATGTGGTGTGCTGACTCTGCACACAAGGGCAAGTTGCACCCTAAAATAGGACTGAATTATTTAACAGATACCTAAAATGCTACTAGACTCAGTATTGGCAGCCGTGTCATGTTTTAGTCAGAGCCGTGGGTTCTGCTTTTCCAGCCCGTTGGTTTGGAGCCGTTATAAAAGTTGACACGAGGAAGAGGAAGATGCCGTCACCCCGTTCTCGGAGGGAAACGCTCTCTGTTGGTCAGACTGAGGCTGCTTTAAAGGATAATGCCTCTTTGATTAATTAATTTTTTCTAAGAAGTTCAAATCTTCCACTGATGTAATGGCTCCACATGTTTTTCTCTGAGATCTGAGAGCTGCATCAGCACAATCCATCATTTTCGACCGTTATCACAACAGAAGATGTGTCAGTAAGTTACAGTGAAATAATCCTTTAAATCTAATGAGGCCTGAGGACTGAACAGTCAAGCTCACCATCTGCCACCACAACACTTTCATGTGTGTGCACATAAGTATGTGGGCATGACCACATGCGCCTGCGTGTGCTGCATGCTTCACCAGGTGGTTCAATCGATGCAGCTCACACACGGAGACGGGACAAATGAACTGATACTGTCCAGACTCAGTCATCAGTCATGCTGCATAAATAAACACTCACTGGGAACAAGATAAACGGATAAGTTTCTACTGAAGTCGACGGAGCTCCAGAAACATCAAAGACATCTGACAGTGTAAATAAATTTGTTTTAATTGGACTTAATTCGATCAGGTCTCGCAGCCTGACCCCTGTGGGGATGCACAATCATTACTCTGTTTTCAGTGAGACACATCGCTTTGAATTCTGTTTGATCCCTCTGACGATCTAAACCAGACCAAGTTTAATATCTGCGTGCCACGATAAATAAAGAGCCACAGTGGCATCAGAGAAAAAAACCACAGCAAAGAGTCAGAGCTGCATCAAAATTCACACTGATAAACACACTCACACACACACACGCACACACACACACACACTGCCGCTCCAAATACTCACTACAGCACCAAATGTGGATTAATCCGCTGCTGAAAATAGTCCCCAACAAATGGACTGTTTCCTCCTGTGTGAGCGACTTCTGTTAAAAACTACAGTGAAATTACTGAGACTATTCCTACTATGAGTATTACCAGGTTTGTCCTTTAAAGTAGTTCAGTCAGACACGTGACATGAGTTCACTTAAATTCATCACGCTGCTGTTACACCACCCAAATACAGGTGGGTGTAAATGTCATATACACTACACACAGTTCAGTCCAGTACAACAGACCTGTGATAAATCCTGTTTTTAAAGAAACTGTTCAAGAATTTCTTCAACCTTAGGGTCATTTTGCAGGATAACACATCACCTAACAAACACCTGACAATTGGCTGTAATTACACAGTGAGGTATTTTGTTTTTTTTTTTACTTGTGAATTACTGGATAATTGTGTCTAAATTATTCAAATAATTCATAATCTCTGTCTAACTGGTCACACCCAGTAGAAATATGCAGCCTAAGAAGTGAATAGATAGAAAGAAAACCAAAAAAACAGATGGATGAAAACATGAACTCTCATGGGACAGAAGTTAATAACAGTGAAATCTGTGGATTTGACAGAACCAAAGGGAAGTGAAGAGCGATTGTAGCAACAGAAAGCATCGTACCATATGTACCTGTTTAATGGCTCCTGGCTTCAGATGCAGTGACGTGTTCGGCCTTTGACCTCGTCCTGCTTTTCATCAGCTGCAGAGGAGAGAGAGAGAAGAGTTAGGATTCTATACACGTGTTCACATGTTGGAGGGAAGAACATCACTCACATTAAGCCTCTTTGTCTCTGTTTCATGTTTTCCATGTCAGATGACTAATGTGTTTGTTTCTGCTTCTTATCTCTTGGTGAATGTTATGAAATCAGTTTTACTCACAGCTAAACTGCTGCTTCTCTGCTACAGTACGCCATGACCTTTGAACTTTGGTTTCTGATCAAATACCCTCAAAACCAGCAACATTCCCGTGAGCCTAGCGCTTCATTTAATTAGTGATTAGTGCTAATTAGCTAATGCTAACATGTTAACACGCTAAATTAAGGGTCTGCTCCAATGCCCACACTTGTGCTATTTGCAGTTTCATGTTTTTAAAGTGGCGTCTTGTGTGATGTTTTTTTTTAGGTAAATGCCACAGTGTCCGGGTTCCTGTTAAGCCTGTGAGTGTGTCTCTATCAGGGCTCGGAGGGACACTAATGAGGACGCCCTGTCCCTCACATACAAATACACGGTGTGATCGAGCTCACATGGTTTGCTGAAAATACCAAGTAGGATCGACCGTACAGGATAAGAATCAGATGACAAACTGCACATTCACGGCTGAGAGCTGTAAATAACAACAACTAAACACAGTTATGTAGACGCATGTGAATGTTGTGCAGAAAGACATAACATGTTCATTTGAATGGTTCCTGTCTGATAACATTTTTAAGGAAGGAATATATTTATCAAAATCTTTGATAAACGGACAGTATTTAAAATTCATGTGGGCAGTGTTGGATATGCAGCCTTATATTTAATGGTCTCATCACGAAGACGTCAGTGTTGGGATGAAATGATAAAACATCTCTAACTGTTTAGTGGTTGGAAATGAATTTTATTATTTCCACTCAAACTTCAGCTGCTTCACACCTGTGGATTACTGTCGACAGGCAAACAGGTAAAGCACCAGCGGCTGGACTGGTGTGGAGCAGTGATGAATGCTGGGATATGTTGGCATTAGCATTTAGCTCAAAGCACTGCTGTCCTTTAGCACAGCCTCACAGACTCTTAGTCTTGCTGAATTAAAGACATCGACATCCTAATTTCCTCACTTGAAAGAAAAACGTGATGGATATTAACCTCCTGTAAATGAGCCCAGCTAAGGTGTGAGCGGAGCGAGGACGTACACGTGTGGTCTGCGTCACGCATCAGACACAAGCTCGACCCTGCAGGTCTCAGATGCATTAACACGTCTCTTCAGCCGCGATTCAGAAGTTTTCCTTGTGAACAAAAGCACACGAGTTCATACTGTGACCCAGACCTTGTAGTCTACCTAATGTCTAGCTGTTTCTATAGCAACCGCCACATGTGAGCAGGAATAAAATCCTGATCGATGTTGCTGCTGCTGTGGTACAGTATGGCTGCCACGGTGCACCGGGCCGCGGGAAACGCCAGAGAAAAGGAAAAATCCTGATTCATCCTGCTGCAGTGTTAGCGCACACGGTCTTTGTGCTGCGTGATTCACTTCATGATTCATGTTTTTTTTTGTTGTTTGTTTTCAATACATGATTCAAAACTGCAGAACTATTTGTCACAATCATCCAGACTCGTAAGCAGCAAACATGGCATGACATGAAGAGAGTCGTGACAGGACAGATGATCGGTGAAGAACAAATTATTATTTCACTGATAAACGCTGGAGAAAAAGTGGACAAAACTAATCCCTCAGCAGTTTGGAGCTGTTTGTTTGTGTTTCATTGTTGATAAAGCTTTTTGTTTTGGGCCACTGTCATGGATCTGTGAGGTCTTATGACCAGGCCATTGTTTTCAGCACATTCTGGGCAAGATAAGTAAAGTAGATTTTGATCACAAAAGAACCGAACACGGAGTTCAACAATGCAGAGATTGTCTCTAACTCGGACTTTGCTTTGATGCTGTATAATGTGATTAGACCAGTGATCTCAGATGGTCTGAAAGTCCCTGGAAGTCATCCTCAAACCAAATCACTCACAAGCTTTCAATAATCACGTTTAAAGTTTTGAGAGTTAAACAATGAAAAGCTCAGCTACTCAGCTTCAGCAGGACTTTGTGGTTTGAACAGATTTGCTTTCAAGAATTTCAAGAGCTGTTGACAACAACGATGCTGCTTCAGATGCAGATTCAAACTCTGCACCTGATCTCACACTGATCACAGAAGCGTGAGAAGAGACGCCTGCTCCTGCTTTTTAATGTTTGCAATCAGCTCCAGTCCCAGTTGACAACATTATTGCTCCAGTGCATATTCTCTCCTTTCAGGGGATATTCTCTGCAGACTCCTCTTACACCAGCAAATGAATGTTAAGGGAACAACAACAGTCCAACATCAACTTCTTACTAATGGAGGTTTCCAATTAACAGACAGACAATGAAAACAGAAGTGACTATGAAATAATAAATCTCCTTCCATGAACGGCTGTGAGCACGTTTCTCTTCCTGTGAGCCCGAATCATCGTCCCGGTGACTTGGAAGAAGATAAAGTCAAGATTTTAAATAAAGTTATGTTACTTTTAAAGCCACATTAAGCCAACGACTGATGGCAGTGGTGTAACGCCAGTTAGCATCAGATGCAGATGCAGGTTTAGCCTCGCTGAAAAGTCAGTATCCAGCTGAGCTGCTGAACAGTTTGTGTTACAGTCACAGCAATGACTGAGTCAGATTACACTTCACTGTTTTATTCTCTTTCATGTCTGGATGTATTGCTTAAATTAATAACATCAGACCTGACAAACTTCATCCTTAATTATTCATCCTGTCATTTTGTGGGTTATTTGCATTTTTATTTTCTGTTTGCCTAAAATCAGTTGGATGAAATCTTCTTTGTTTGAGTTTAAATTAAATGCTCGTTCTTCGTCTAAAACTAGAATAAAATGTTCACTGAAAACTTAAAGACTAAAATGTCCAGACTAAAACTGATGAAGAACAGAAAGGATGAGTTTGACAGCAAACAGTCAACAGTCAAAGCAAACGAGTGAGATTTTGTAGAAGCGACATCATGACTGAAAACTGACAACCAGCCAGAAAATGGACCCAGAAAAACGAGCTCCATCACACTCTGGAAAACTACTTTCAGACCAAAAGTTGTTCTGTGATTGGTGTGAAACCTACAGCAGAGCTTCCCCCTGATGGAAGTGAACAGAGAATTATTCCCGATTGCTGCCAACGCTTCAGCCCTCAGTGGCGTCTGAGCTGTGCTGAGCTGTCAGCCGGTCAGAGAGAAACCAAACCTCAGGAAGATGAAAGTGGAAATGTGGAGCAGAGAGGTAGATGGGTAATCCTCCTGGGACCCAATTACACTCGAACCCCGAGAGGTGGCTGCAGAGGCGGAGGGTGAGGCGTCCAGTGTCTTCAGACAGCTGAGCGCTGTTTATCAAGTGAAACCAATACACCAGGTGTGACCAAAGCCTCTCAGACTCTCAGACCTTAACATCGTAAAACCTCCATGCAGATTATTTAACTCTCAGACTGAACTGGGACCACACAGGGAGCAGATTCCTCTCGCTGTTATTGCCTCGCAGTGTAAAAGAAAACGTCGCCATCATCGCAGCCGGTCGCAGCCATCTGGTTCAGGTTTAGGAGAATAAACTGGAGCGTGTGCAGAGAGCTACAGTCTGCTGGTTTCTCTCTGTGGCCATAGGGCTGAGTTACTGGCTCCCACATGCTAAGTGTGTGTACGAGTGGCTTGGTGCCAAACGTTCTTATGATTTAGCCACCGTGTTAGAGCTGCACCGCTTCTTCTGTATTTAATAAACCACAGCGACTGAATTACCAAACCATTCTGTCGTGGCAGAGCGCGCTAAAAGCAACCGCTCTGTTTGCAAAGTCTGATGTGCTGTTGGATTTTAGAGTTAAATTTTTTAAATTAAATTTTTCCAGCTTAATTAGTCCAAAGTCAGAATCTCAGCTCAGGAGTAACGTGACCCTCAGCTGAACCTTAGAAAACATGTCAGGTTATTCAGTCCTGTTATTTCCATCACACAATATTTAAAAAATCACACCCTCACTTATCGTCCCATCATCTACAACCTCTCTGTTGTTTCCTCACATCGTGACTGTAAAACACTGTGTGTGTGTGTGTGTGTGTGTGTGTGTGTGTGTGTGTGTGTGTGTGTGTGTGTGTGTGTGTGTGTGTGTGCTGAAGTCAGGAAGCTGCTAAATCCCAAATTCTGCTGCATGATTCCTAATTAACCCTCCAGGCAAACATCTGTGACTGAAACACACCAAAAACCACAATTCAAACCATCAGCATTTTCTCACATTCATGTTCCCCTCAGGATGAACTGTCACAACTTTCTGAGGTCAAAGTTACCAAATACCTGCAAAACTAATCACATTCCCATCAGGTGAGGACGTCGCTGGAGTTTTACTGGTTTACAGTCAAACGTTTTGTTGGTGGAAACCAAGCGATCACAGCTCGCTCCAAACTCTTTTACCTGCACGGCTACGTAAAAAGTAGCTCAACTGGGCGAAGAAAACAAACGAATGAATTTCAAATGAATAAAGTGCATCAAGTGTTCACAGCACAACATGAGGAATTATCATATATATATCATACATATGATCACAGCACTGGCTTCACAGTCAGAACCAGGAAGTTCAAATTCGTTTTAATCCTGATGAAACTGTGATCAGTCTGATACCTGAAGGTCCACTGAGCTCTGCAGGTCTTCAGAGGAGCGAAGGCTCTCGGTCGTTCCTCGTACAAAGTTTATGGTAATCCAGCTTTTGTTGTCCTGTCCTCCAGTTTATGGACCAGTCATAACCAAACTGGACACTCACCCAGCTGAACACTCGTTTTCTCTGTGAGGCCTTTTACTGATGCTTCTGTGGCTTTTTAATAAAACTCTCACTCGTCTTCAATTAATTTACTCAAATATCTTCTTCACATCTAGTTATGTTCTTTCAGTTCTACAAAAATCTTTTAACCTAGATTTCTTTTTTTGAATCTTAAATATCTTAAAAAGATATTACACACAAGTAAAGTTATTTAACTAACACAGGAAATCGCATTGTATTTTTACAAAGAGCAGCAGGAAGCAGAAAAGCTGATAAAGTGCTGAGCTGTGACAGAGCAGAGTTCAGTGAGGGGGTCACAGTGTGTGTGTGTGGGGGGGGGGGGGGGGGCAGAGCGTGGGGGGGGGGGGGGGGGGGGGGGGCAGAGCGTGTGGGGGGGGGGGGGGGTCGACCATCTGCTTTTTAATTCAGTTTGACTGAATTTAATCTCGTTAAAACTGGAAACCTTTGTAAGAGCAGTGGGGCATTAGCATTATGTGTCCACGGCATGTTTGAGGAGAGGAGGCTGCGTTAAAGACTCGATAATTTAATCAGCCAATCAGGGAGACGACCTCCTTCCTTCTTCCTCTCCGTCAGACCGAGTCGACGTACCTTTCTCTAGACTTTACGCTTCTCACCTCCTCCAGGCTCTACAGAATCCCTCAAATGAGACAAAACCTGAGACAGAAAATGAACTCTGTCCACATGTTCACATTAAAGACATAAAATGTGATGATGGGTCCAAACTAAATGTCACTTAATTCTAAGAAGTCACATGGTTTCACAGCCTCTGCTGGACAAAACCAAGTAGGACCATTCGAGAAGCTGAAACTTAAATTAGAAACCGATTATAAAAATAAATAGATTTTACTATTTTCAACTAATGTATTAGTTTGAGGTATAAAATATCAGTAGACAGTCGACGATGCTTGTCCCAGAGATTTCCTTGACTTCCTCTGTTTTGTTTGACCAACTGACAAAACACCCGAAATATTCAACACGGCATCTGACACAAGAAGAAGCAGCAAAGCCACACGGAAAGTGGAAACTGAGAGAATGTCAATTAAATTTCTGTCAGTCAACAAGAGCTGAAACAATTCATCAATGAACCAAATAACTGACGGCCAGAAAATTAATTTGCAACAGTTCTAATAACTGCCATAAATAAGTTCCTCCTTCCAGTTTCTTTCAGTTCAGAATTTGCTGCCTGATGAATCAAGAAAACAATTAGCACATTCATTGATAAGGAAAATGATCATTAGTTGCAGCCAAACAATTCACTGACAGATTAAGTGACTAATTGTTGAACGAGCTCAGACTCCTCCTGCTTCGACCAGACTCTTATAAATGGAGGATAAAGCAACAACAGTCAAATCCAAACCCGGTAACAGGCTGAAACCACAGACAGCCTGATATTTAGGATTTTTATCAGACGACACCTGACGTCCCAGGTCTGCAGTGCCGTCTCCGTTTGTCAGGGCTCGACCTTAGACCAGCCGGCCACATTCTTCTCTCAGTTTACCCCCGAGATGCTCGGTTGGCAGGATGGGAAGTAAAGTAACTGCCAGTCTTTGAGGATCGAGCCCCCCGTGGCTCATCAGTCCTTTTGTCAGGCCGCAGCCGCCATGCTGTGATCCACAAATAGACTAAGTGCCTCAGAGCTGCACATGAAGGGAAGGGACAGATGGACCTGTGGTTCCCCTCGCCACAATGCCTGTCCACGTCGCCCAGAGACACGACCTGAACTTTTCAGGATGTGGAGGTGGAGAGGGCAGAAAAAAAAAAAAAAAAAAAAAAAAAAAAAAAAAAAATCGAGCAAGAATCAAAACAAAACTTGTGTTTTGGCTGAACAGCACTCAGACGGCTTCATCCGCATACGGCTGCTGCTTCACATGAAAACTCCGAGGGACTGACAGCGTTTGGAACCAGGACTTTTATTAATGATGCGACTTCTGAAACCATCAGTCCATTAGTTCATTCACAGACAATCCATCAGCAACAAGTTTGATGATTATTTAAGCAATTTATTCCCCAGCAGGACTCAGAGTCTACAGCCATGCTACTGGCATGCTAAACGCTAACGTCTGCTTCCTGACTGGCTGAAGTTTGGCAGGCTTCATGTGTTAGCGTGCTAATATTAGCAAAAAAGCACTAAATACAAGGTTTTGCTGACCTAAACTTTGACCTGATGATGGCGCTAGACAAAAAATTAAGGGCTTATTTTAATAAATCCTCAAGAGAATATGAACGTATTTAACTTAAAAACCCAAAATAAAAATAACATCCCCATGGTGGCACTAAAGAACCAGTCTGAGAACCAGCAAAGTGTCCAGTGGTTGCTGGGATATTTCAGTCTGGAACAAAGCAGCGGACCAGCTGACAGACCAGCATCACCGTCCCTGGAGCCACATCACTGGTGTGGCTAAAAATACCGACCGCAGCTCTCTGCTGTGAGGACTGAGACACTCTTTATTCTGTTTTACATCATTTAAACTTAAATCTTTTTTTTTTTTTAGCTTTGGACTGTTGGATGGACATCACACTGGGCTCTACAGACTCAATGATTGATTAAAAAAAAAAAATTCATCAAAAACACACTGCACTGCCAGGACGACGGATCAGACGCAGGTTTTCCCTTCAACTACTGTCACTCGCTAATTGTGCACATGTAAGACCACAGTGCTGTAGATCTGTGATGTGAGAATATTAATACTGCACTTTGGTTTGTCACAAAATGCAAAGTAAACTTCACAGAGGAAAAAAAAAATCTCCCAACAGTCTGGCAGCTGACGCTTTTAGAAGAAAAACAAAATCAGGGAAGAGTCAGTGTGAGTCGCACAGATTCACAAGGTGTGAAAGTCGCACCAACCAACAGCCAAATCCCAGTTCAGCTCCCATGGCAGGTAACCAACTCTCATTTGGATTTTTTATTTAGCTGTAAAAATATATCTGGCTGGTGAATCGTCAACAGAAGACGTGTTTTCCTGCCTTCCACAGTCACACTCCGCTTTAAACTCTTTATATGTTGTCCCTCACAAATGAATTTATCTAAAATCATTTACATGTAAAACAACGTTTTTGTTCAGATAAATGAGTTTGTCCTTCAGAGGGAGAAGGACGTCCCTGCTCAGCTGTCAGTCATCTGCCAGGTCCTCATCACACGTCCACGGTGTGTTCACCCAAACTGAACCATGATCCCCTCAGTGTCAATCACCTGCCACCTGTGAAAGACCCTCTGAACATTCCTGTAACAGTCCAACAGTCTGTGCTCTCATGTCGCTGTCGATATCTGACAGTAAATCTGAAACGATTGGTTGATTCATTGATTAGTCTCATTTTCTCTGAGGTCTGATCAGATTATTTTGTGTATAAATTGATAACTGAACTTGTATGTTGACACTGTGATCAGGACTCTGACACTGTAAATTAAAGCATTATGAATTAAACTGAACTAGTTGAAAAGAAAACACTGTTACCATGGGAACAGCATGTGCAGTTTAAAATACATGTCCTCGGGTCCTCAGTAACACAACCGCGAAGTCTGAAGTTGATCGGACGAGCGTTTGTCTGGAAAATCGAAATTCAGACAGAGATTCTTCCATTTTTAGTTCAAATCAGTCAACTGACAGAAAAATGACGGCAGCCATGTTGAAACCTGATTTAGTTTCAAGTATTTCACTAATTTTTCAAGCAAAAACACCAAATGTTTCTTAGTTCTAGCTTCTCCAATGAGGATTCACTGCTTTTTCTTTTCTTTGGTGAAAGTAAACTGACTTTCTTTGGGTTTCAAACTGAAGATGCACACTTTGGCTTCTGGAAATCGTGACTTTTTCTGACACAATTTAACTTTATATACATAAATTTATAAAGAAGTTAATCATCAGATTAATTTATCAGAAAAATAATTGTTAGTTGCAGCCCTATAAATATATGGAGGAGGATTCTTTAAATGTAATTATTAAAAAAT
The DNA here is from genome assembly GCF_017976425.1 of Toxotes jaculatrix. Classification (NCBI taxonomy): domain Eukaryota; kingdom Metazoa; phylum Chordata; class Actinopteri; family Toxotidae; genus Toxotes; species Toxotes jaculatrix. The sequence goes on along the minus strand of NC_054394.1, from coordinate 30,757,604 downwards.
TGTTACTGAGTAGAGCTGCAAGGATTAGTTGATTAACAAATTAGCTGATCAACAGGAAATTATCAGTAATTATTCTGATCATTTATTAAGATTCACTGGTTCCTGCTTCTCACATGAGAGAACGTCCTGGTTTCCCATTTTTTAAATGACAGTAAATTCAACATTTTAGGGTTTTTCATTGTTGGTCAGACAAAATAAGCAACGTGAAAAGTTATTAAACTCTTTTTCCACTATTTTCTGACATTTTATATAATAATTGATTATTAAAGGAAATGACTGTGGTAGTGAAATAACTGTTGGCTGCTCCTGTGATGCAACATTAAATGTTCTGAGGTTTTATTTGTGCTAATTATTTCACACAGAAAAAAATGGAAGGAATTTGATAAAACACAACTTCACAATAAACTACATTTCATTCTCTACAACAGCTACAAGATGGAGGATGGTGATCCATGTTTACATAAATATTAATGGACAACAATTTAATTTCTGTTCCTTCACATTAACGCAGGTATATTCGGTGTAAATCAGCCCTTCAGCTGAAATGTTCCAGTCCAGACTCTGACCCTGGTTCAGAGTATAAACCCGAAGCTTCAACACAAACTTTATCTTTCTGTCTGATCTCTGATCCGATTCTCTGTGTTCACACGCTGAGTTTACTTCACTGTCTTTGTGGTGAAGCGCAGCGCCTCAAACTCAGAGTTTAACAACAGACCGAGGCTCCGACCTGAAGCCTGTTACCGGTGAAGGAGGCTGAATCGCTTTAACTCACCGGGAAAACGACAAACGAGCTTCTTTGTCCAGGATCTGTCTTTAAATGTGTGAACGAAGCCGAGAGAAGCCGAGCGAAGCCGAGCGTCTCCTGACGAACCGATAAATCCCACAAACTCTCCCAGTCAACACGAACCGCTGCCCGGTCTGAGCACAGCCTGCAGAGCCCTGCTCATGCCTCGATGTGCACCGTGTGAGGCGATGCGCTCCCGTATGAACCGAAGTCAAGTTACACACTGCGCTCACACAACGGCCGGATTTCACAATAAAAGCACGGCCGGAACAGGTGTTTTAACAAAATATGGGTCCAGGTGTCCTCAAAGAAGACACATCAAAGTCTGTTCACAGGACGTGGGGAACGCCACTGTATTAAACATAGAATAAAATCAAAAGTTAATTTTAGAGCCTGCAGTTTGGTTTGTTGTGTTGTTGAATTGTTTTGCGTTGCACAGACAGATTTACTTTACAAACTTTAACCTCTTTACAGCACAGCACCTTTTCTGTTTGGATCAAGCCACAACAATTACATGAAATATGAGTTTAGTTTGAAATGTTTACTAAAATGTTGGTACATGTCGGTGTTTTGTTTACTTGCTGCTCAGACCGTGAGTTCAAGTCAGCGTGACCGGGCTGATGTTCAGTGGAAGTGAAATAAGGTGGAACCACATTCACCGGGTTCAAACTTTGGACTGGATCCATTCATTCATGAAGCCTGCTGATCTTACCTGACTCCTAACAAAGCTTTGCCAGTGTTGAACCTGAGCAGAGGCTTAATCAACCTGAATAACTGAAAACACAGGTGTGGGTGTGCAGGACATAAAGAAAGCTGCTTGATGTGAAACAGTTTCTCAGTATTTTCATTTTTTAAGCCCTCGTGATTCACGAACTGATCCCTGTTAAAATATCATATCAAACTGTGAAGTATCCTCTGAGGAATCCAAGCTCAGTTCGCCCTTCTCTTCTCCTGATCTTGAATTTTTATTCAACACAGGAAACTATGCTAATGTGCAGCAGCTAAATGTGGGAACCATCACTCACACGCCGCATGAAACAACTAAAGAATATAAAAAGAGGGCAGAGATAAAAAAGGACGAGACGTGGAGTCCTCCCCTCCACTCGTGCAGCTCTGTTTTCTCTGACGCTGGGTTCACTCTAATTGACTGCCAGTGCAGCCGTGATGCCTCTGGGCAAGGTGACCTACTCCTGCCTGATGCTTTCATGGAGCTGCTCCACACAGTTTATCTGGATCTGATGCAGCTCTTTAATCCACAGCAATTAAATAAGTGGAAACAAAATCGAAACTGGAACATAAAAGTGAACCAGTGAACCACAACTAACGATTACTACAAAACCAATTAATGACACTGGACACAATCAGTGCTGACAAATCATTCACAGTTAACAACCATCAACACACAATAGGAACTATAAGTGTGGTCCTGCTTTAAAAGGAGAGTCTGACATTTTGGGAAATGCTACACAATAAAATGCGAATGAGTGTATTTTCCAAAAATGTCAAACTCTTACGTTAAGAATCAGCTCACTCTGAGTTATGTATGAAATATTATACAGTTTGCAAATTAGTCACTAAATGTGATTTATTGATTCGTGTGCATGGACACGAATGTTCCAATTTTTATAGTGACTCTGTGCCTCACTGTCAAATTAATGAATGAAGCACTCCATTCATCGACAGCAGCAGGGAGGCCCTGTGGGTGGATGGTGGGTAAACAAAACGCACAGCTGGCAAACCGGAGACCAGGGTTCACATCCACAGTCCTGTGTGAGGTCAACGACACACTGCGTGTAGATATGTCACCGAAAATTTAGGTCAATATACAGAAATCAATACATTACGTTTCACAAACGACCGTTGGACTGGGCTGGAACACAAACACAACCACAGCATGACGACGTGAGCGCGAGTGTGAGTGATTCAGAGCATGAAGTGAAGCTGAAGACCGATGCTTCACAGCTGCGCAGCCACATGATTCAGTGAGGTGTGCAGGAGTCACACACACAGGCTGTTCACTCATTCACTGATCCCAGCTCTGCTCTTTACTGGTCCTCAAACTCAGATTTTGGACTCAGTGTGATTTGTCATCACTGACTGGTGCATCAGTGGACAGTCAGCAGAAAGTATTGCACATGACTCTGTCGCTATGTTTTCCATTGTTTGTGGGAATTTACTTTATAGCTGACAAATCTGTTCACTCACTGTTCAGACACTGAAATTAAAGGCTGGAGAGACTCAGCCAGTGAAAACACAGGATGTGTTTCACTAACTGTTTGTTTCCTTTGAACTCTTTTCATCTGACCTCCACCTGTTCAGGTACGTTGGACACTACCTTTAATGACCTCACAAACAGAAATACACATTCATGTCTATGTCTAAATACACAACTATGAACTGTGGCATATGTGCCTAAGTTCTTTCTTTCTTTCTGGATTTAACAGGTTCTTTTTTTAAAAAAAGAGAGATGCCTCATATTTTAACAGCCCAGCTTGGTGTCTGTGTGTGAAGGGGTTCAGGAATACAACCCACACAGCTCAGTATAATGGCAGAGGAGCATCGTCATCCTCATGCTGCTGAACTGTGAACAGTACACCCCTGTTCCCTCCGCTGACAGAAGAGCACCATCTGGCAGAATATGTTGAGGACACCAGGGAGCTCGAGTCTGTTCAGCACAATCAGGAACAGCGATGAGGACGAGTGAAACCTCCGCTCACCACCTTCTCCACGGGTGGTCCGACTGACGCGCACATTTTTAGTTCCGAGGAACGCTCAGCCTCTCTCTCGGCTGCATGTCTACAAACACAGATTAACAGTTTTGTGTCCTGCTCTCAGAGAAAAAGCGGAGCTGCAGCAGTTTGGAGGCTGAGACTGGGAGGGTGATTTTTAAATAATGCAGCAGACTTCCTGCTCTCACAGTGGGTGAGAAAGCCAGTCACAGTGGGGAAACCATAACACATCACTAGGATTTCTCTCAGCTGATTGCGATTGTGCTTCCTCCAGGAGAACAAAGGCTGCGGCTCTGCTTCTTTACGGAAACTTCACATTTGTTGTGATACAACTTGCAAAATATGACTGTATTTGAATATTAGGTAAATATTCATTCGGTAAAATTCAGCTGGAAACATGATGCTGAAAATGCAACGTGTGCCTGTTAAACAGATCTGGTGTCAGAGATCACATCTAGTTTGGATGAGAGGTTGTAACAAAGCACTGAAGCACTGAACTGTTGGCTGCAGAACGAGTTTCCCAGAACAGCACTGACCGCAGGTCATGAGGCACCTTCTGGACCAAATAGACTTTTTTTTCTACACAATCATTACAAAAGAAATAATAATAAAACTTAACTGAGCATCACTCACATTCAGAAATGACTCTTCAACATAGATGGATTACCAGTGGGCCCCCGGGGCCAGATCGAGGGAAGTTAAGAAACTTCAGCTGTCAGTCACTGAACACTGCTGTGAAAATCCATATTATCGTTTAGTTCCGTATCAGCTGCTGCACTGGATGGAGCGCTTCGTCCTCTGAGCAAATGTGAAACAGAAACTTCGATCAAACGTCATGAGGTGCTGAATATTGATTGTTGATGCCAATTTTTCTATTTATTTTATGTAATTATCATATTTTATCTTTAGAGACACAGTGTAAACAGAGTCTGTTTGAGCGAGTGTCTGTGCCAAGGTCATAAAACCATATGTTTAATACAGAGAGGCGTCTGTTTGTGTTTGGAGAACAGTCATATCAGGCCACACAGACGAGATAAAAACATTCAGCCTTTCCTCAGAAGTCAAACAGAAACACTCTGCATACAAATGACTGTGTTTTCCCTCTGATTTCACCACCCAGAACATCACCTGCCATCCAGCCTGACAGCTTGTCTCTCAAATCACCAGTGAAATTGAGATTCTTGCAGTGTCCCGTCGTCTGTAGAAAGACATTTTGGACATGAAAAAAAAAAAAACCCACAACTGTCTTTTTGGTTGTAGAGACGTGGAGCAGTGAGCTGTGAGTTCAGTCGGTGCTGCTCTGCCTCTGTCCATTACCTCAGCGTGTTCCCCTGTCACATGTGATGGGCGCAGCGACCCCTGCTGCAGGTGCCTGATGTATAAACCCTGACAGGCCTCCGGAGGAGCCGCGAGCATGAAGGACTTTGGGGAGAGAAAGGTCGCCCACTGGGGCTCGGCACAGGAGGGGGGTAGATTTGTGACTGTGTGAGCGGCTGTGATTGAAAGAGTGCTGGAAACCTCACACTCTGTTTGTTGTTGTGTGGGGGAAAAAAAAGCATTTATTGATTTTGAAGAGCATAATCCACTCAGCTGTCCCTCTGTACGGCCAGGGTGTCACAGCCAGTGGTGGAAGAAATATTCAGGTATTTACTTAAGTGAAAGTGGCAACACCACTTAGTTAAAATACTCAACACATGTATGTGTATGTTGCACTTTACTGTTGCACTAATTTAATCTACTTTAAACACTGTTGGATGACCTTGAATATGACTGTAACTATAGTAACATGTGGCATGTAAAGTTGATCTGGTGAATTTATTAACAAACAGTTGCCTCTTTACACAGAGCACACACTGAGCAACTTGATCCATCATCTGGAGACGTGTTTGTCTCAACCTGATGCGTCTCAGTCCAGTGTTCCCTCTGTTTTAGCTCTGTGTTTGGTCTCCACCAGCTCCTGAGGGAAACATCAGCTCTTTAGCTGCTAAATGCTCCACTATGTTGACCAACAGCTCTCTGACTGAGTCTGTCTGTGGACAGAAGCTTTTTACAGCTGTTTCTCTGGAAACATCTGGCTGCTGCTGTGAGACGGTATCAAAACAGTAAAAACCAAAACAATGAGCTGAAAGACACTAAAACACTCAGGAGAGCTGATGGGAGGGGCAGAGTTGAAAGGGGTCGCTTACAGTGATGAGCCTGCAGGGAATTATCACCACTGTGAGCGATGCCTTTCATTTTACACAGTTAATCACATATTGATAGTACAGACGTACTGATGTTTTCCGTATTATTTCAGAGATCAGAGAACGATGTTTGACTGCTAACCCTCTTTTCTTCTACAGCTTTATCAATTACAATAATGAAGAAGTATATTTTATAAATAAAGCTCATATTTCCAAGTTTCTAATAAGTAAGTACTACATGTGATCTCCACCTTTGGTATTTTTCACCCACTCAAGTGGCAGAACAGAAAAACAGCTGTAAAAGATCAGATCTCTCCATCTGAGAAAATGAATGAATGAATTCACTGTCTGTGTTGATGTTTCACAGCCAGCTGATGGAGAGAAGTGACGCTTCAAACACACATTAGCCACGACTTTAATGACAAAATGAGCTTTTTGCAACATTTCAATCCGACTACGAAGAATTAAATTAAAGATGTCGTTGGAAAAAACACAGAACATCAAACCTTCACTCTCATGCAAGATAAAATCTCTGGTAGTGAACCTTAATACTGCATGAGGAGGAGGAGGAGGAGGAGGAGGAGGAGGTGGAGGAGGAAGACTCCTGGGTCTTAGCACATACAGAATAACAAACACTCTTCCTGCTGTTGGGACAGACACCTGGGAGACGCTGTGGACATATTCAGCTATGTCAGTAACTCCAGGTGAGGTCCTCCACGCTACATTGCCCTCCTGTACACGCAGGAGAAACCAGGAGCCGTGAGTGTCGAGCTCAAAGCCCAAAGGACGGAAAAAATGACTCATGCAGCATTTCAAGAGCCAGGCTATCAAAACACAACCTACATGTTCGACAGCCGCCTCAGATCTGAGAGGATTTAAGGTTTTTCCTATTATTTCTGACACTAAGAGCAAGCAAGACATTTCTGCTGAAGGTCCTAAATGTCTCACAATATAAAGAAAAAAATCCTCTTTTTATTACAATCTTCATTTGGCCAGTTTCATACCCGACACATGGAAACATAACAACAGTTCTAGGCTCCGGTCGTCTGACTGCATTAGAGAAGTCCACCATTTTGACTGAAATGTCTCAACAACTACTGGACGGATTGCCATGAACATGTATGCAGATGATCACACTGCCCAGATGATGAATCCTAATGAGTTTGGTGATCTCCTGACTGTTCACATTTCTGATTTTTAGTTAAACTTCTCCACAGTTACTGATAAATTGATGTGAAATGTGCATTCAACATTCATGTTCCCCTAAGGAAGAACTTTGGTGACCATGGTAACTTCTCCCCTGACGCCATCATCAAGCCAAAACATTGGCTTATTCCCATCAGCCTCAGCTGTATTCTGATTAGTGACAAAAATGTTAGCAAGCTCACACCCTCACAAAAAAATAACATGGTAATCCCTGCTGGACACCAACATGTTAGCGTTATCATTACCAGCCTGTTCACATGCTGTTGTTAGCATTTAGCTCAAAGAGCCGCTGCGTCTAAGCCTCACTGAGCTGACGCCGTTGGCACAGCTGTGGACTCGTTTCAATTCATGTGAAATTCATTCACAGTTGGATGAAATTTGTTGTGCGTACGGAGGATTTTCACTGAATATATCCTGTATTCAGTGTTGTTCTGAGGAAACAAGTGAGACTGAGGCCATTTCCAGCCATACAGAGCACTGCTCTGAGCCCTGAGTCACACCTGCCAATCAAAGACCAGTGTTTTAACCTCTTCAACCTCCTCCTCACCAGCCGCGATCAACGAGACGACGACCCCACACAGACTCCATCCACTTCGCTAATGACTTCCCCTCTGTGCGTCTCTGTGCGCCCCTCATTGTGAAGTGAAATTACATTACGCTTAACATGGCTGATGATGATCTCACTGGTCTGGATTGTGCAGTGTGTGTGTGTGTGTGCCAATGTGAGAGAGCAGACCTACACACACACACACACACACACACACACACAAAGACGAAATGTCTTGCCTGTTTCCTGTCAGCTGTTGCTTCTCACATGTCACTGATGTGATTGTGTGTTTGGACCATGAGCTAAACACACTCATCCACCAGTCTGACTTTATTTAGTAATTTCCTCAGAAACAGGTTTTCACACGTTGCAGGGAAGAAACCACGTTAGGAGCAGCCGACCAGTAATCAATCAACGCGCTACTGACACATACTGGACATGAAAACTCTTGACCCAGCACAGGCTCAGGGGCCCGAGAGGTCAGGGGGCCCCTGAGCCAGAGCCTCTGTAAGAAGTGACTGATAGTCATACAACTCAGTAAAAAGACACAAAATGACCAAAAAGAGACAAACAATTGTGTCTCTTTGTGCTTTTGTGTCTTTGTCCTCCATGATGCTGAAAAGCTGCACAGTCACATGAACTGTTGCTTGGGGTGTGGAGTGTGTGGAGTTCTGGCACAGGTTCCCGAACACTTTGCTCCGAGCAGCGGTTGAATGTGTTGGACAGACGTGGGATGAATCTCAACGTGTGTGAGTGTGTTAAACATCACTGTTATACAAGAGTGTGTGTGTGTGTGTGTGTGTATGTGTGTGTGATAGAGTCATCTGAACAGTGTGAAGAAGTTGCTGTCATTACTCACAGAGCAGTGAAGGCTTCAAACACTCACACAGTTATGTGGACCTCTGGTTCCCAATCTGTGGATCTGGACCCTCCAAGGAGTCATGAGATGAATCTGTGGAAACAAGATGATCGACAAAGTACGACATGAGAAAAACGTCAGTGCTGCTGAACTCTCTTACATTTTTTTCTTTACCTCATCAGGAATCTAAAAATGATTCACATGAAACACGAAACAGTTCAGAGATAATCTGTGACAGTGATGAAAGGAATTATCATGAAAATGTCAAGTAGTTGAATCAAGTTTTTTTTTTTTTTTTTTAATCTAATCAGAAGAATTTATACAATAATCTAAAACAAAAACTCCTCTTGGATTTTAATCTGCTATGAATAACTAAGAAGAACAAAGGAGTAAAAATACAAAACAATGTCTAAACACTTCAATACACAACACGTCTTATTTATCAATACTGCTGCAAACATCATAAATGTAATTCAGGTTTTGGCTCTTCCACCTTTTTTCTCTTAATTACTTGTTTCCATGGACACTTTCAGAATAAAAGCATCTGTCAGCGATGAGGTTTTTATATGGACGAACAGCACCCTCCAGTGGTTTGAACAAGAACTGGAGAGTGTGTGCAGGCAGGCTGCAGCTTCATATTGTTGTGGCTCTGTGTTCATTATGCATTCATTAATTCATTGGACAAACAATCTCAAGTTCTGTTGAAGCCAGAGAAGTTACAGCTGCTGTGATTTGGCCACTTTTTCAGTGTTTCATCTGTTTCTGTTTTGTGTTATAATGTGTGTTGTGTGTGTTTGTGTGCGCATTTTGAAGTTTTATTCTTTTTGTCCTGCGAAACATTAGATGTGAGTAAAACTGCAGGTCCTGGGCTGTTTAAGTGTGTTCAGATGTGACCACTGTTGTGTTTTTGTGTGTGTGTCTGCAGCTCAGACCACAGTCATTTCTACTGTTATCTATTATCTGTTGTTTAACATGAACCTCTCTCAGGCTGAAGCCCTTTGAACATGAGAATTATTAACTTTAACCTGCATTCGCTGTTTTTTTTTTTTTTGGCCACTTGGGTGAAGTACAAGAAGCTTTAAACACAACACTGACGTATAATTTTCCTCTTTAAATCTGCAGCAAATACAGAGAAACTTTAATCTGGGGCTTTTCCAAGTGTTCAACAATATTCACTCTCCTTTTCCCTCCATTTTGGTCTCCACCAACGACTAGAAACGATGCTGATGAAGAGACAGAGTGAGCAAAAACAGGAAAGTTTTTGGCTGTAAAACCAAAACAATGAGCTGAAAGATGCTAAAAGGAGCTGAAAGGAGCTGCTAACACACAGTTATTGGACCCTTTGTTAATATAACAATATTAATTAGTGCAGTTTAAGACTTGTGAAGCCAAACCACAGGAAGTGGCTGCTTGTTTGAGGAGTAATGGATTTAAAACAAACTTCTGTAATCAGTTTATTGGCAAAATGAAAGAGAATGAATGTTGTGAGCACACACTTACTAACCCAGCTAACTACAGTACCATAAGTCCACCTAGTTATAAACAGTCGTACCCTTTTGTCTTAGAAACCATTATAAGGTTAATGGAATGTTTTTCATACAAACTGTACATATAAAGAAAACAAGACAGTGGATTTGTACATTATACCAACAACACAACATCTCGGCTGAATGTTAAAACTACATAAATGGATTTCAAATTAATTTTCAGTATAAACAAATTCCATTTTCAGGATGTTTCTTCCCCCAAAAATATTTCTTCTCCAAAATAATCTGTTGTGTAAATTTTCACCTTTCACTTCAGCAGTGGTTAAAAAAACATTTCACTCGTCAAACACTTTAGGTTACGGCCGGTAGAATATGGGCTCATACGTGAACTTAAAGCTATCTTTAAAAAAAAAAGTCTTATTTTTGCTTGTCAACAGACAGTTGTAAACTGAGAGTGATACTCTTAGAAAACAAGTACCATATATGCTCCTCTTTAGTATTTCATTATTTCTATTATGTCCAGAACAAAATCCTGACGATTCAAAATTAAGAAAACGTGAAAAATTTGTTAAAAAAAAAACAACTGACTTCAGGGAAAGGCCAGGCGCTAAAGGAAACACTGGAAATGTATATTCTGTTGGATTCAAAGTCACACAAATAATGACTAAAATTATATACAAGGTACCAAAAACATTTCACAAAAACCCAGAACGCTGGTGTATTAAAAAAAAAAAACGACAAAAAAAACAAAGGAAAAAAAAACACACCACTAGGTCGACTTTCCAGTTGTCCAGATCAGTTGCTGAGCTTTGTTTCTGTCTTTACAGACAACAAATATGATTTTTCCTCAGATTCTTTAGGAAACTAAAACCGACACTGTAATCTGAGCCTGAGAGCGTTTATGGGCATGGAGGGAACTATTCTATTCACTCTCTCCTCATCCATCACTTCTTACTTTACCAACTCACTTCCCTTTAAGTTCATCTGATCCAACATTTGTTTCGCAAACATTTCAGCATCGCTCTCTGATCCAAAGTTCACAGGTCTCTAAAGTGCTCCAAAGAAACTGGACTGACAAAAAAAAAAAAAAAAAAAACGCAACTGGAAGTGCTTCAAAAGAAGAAAATCTAACAAAAACTAAAGAAAACACACAATATTTTACAATGTTTCACCAAATATAGGGTGAAAATTCATTATTTTTACTGCCTCCTTTCTGTGCATCTGCAGTTCCTCCATCGAGCTTTAGTACTTTGGCACTTTGGTGTAATCCTCTGTGTGAACGTTCCTGCACAGGCAGATGGACAGGATCATTCCCAGCAGCTGTAAAACAGAAGAAACACAAAGATCAAACATTTTTATTTTAAAGATTTATTTGCCACACACTTCAACTTTTCAGTATTTGCAGTGAGAAGTGGGGCTGGCATAATCTAAAAACGATGTAAAACAACAACGATAAGAACATCAGTAAAAGAAATGAGGTAAATATAAAAACATACAGTTTCAAATATAAAAAATGAAAAACCCTTTAGCTTTGTTGGGTGGAGGCCGACAATGTCCCACAAAGACAGAAGCAGTGAAGCTGAGAAAAAGGGTTTAAAGTTTCCAGGCTGGACGTCAAAGTGTCAAACACAGATGAAGGTTGTGATGATGGGGCAGAACAGTTCTCTGTGGCTCTCCGCAGACTTTAAATCCATGAAATCCCTGAACAATTTAAGTTCTACGCCGCCTCAGTCTAACCTGCTGCTGTGTAACTGTGACATAAGTGTTTTTCACCACACAGTTACAAAAGAAGCACCATCAGTACCATCACAATGACCCACAATGCTGCCGTACCTCAATGAGAGCCACTCCGAGGCAGATGCCCAGCACGACCCCGATGTTGGTGAGGAGCCAGCTCTCCACACTATCAGCACAGCCCTGATTAAAACACAGGTACAGCAGAAGAACAAATGAGAGAAGAACACAGGCAGGTGAGAGTTAATGGGTGAGAACGACAGAAAACAGCGGTTACCACATTGTATACGGGCCATTCGGGCGTCTGAGCCTCACAGAACCCGCTGCTGGAGAAGTTTCCGGTGGAGAGCGAGATGTTCTGGCAGGAGCAGGGAAACAGCAGCCGAGAGCTGTTAGAAATGACCATGTTCCCGCTCCAGTCCTCGTGGTCCTTCCAGCCACAGCACTCCATCTGCACACAGATCAACAGTGACAGTCGGCAGTGTGGTCAATGAGCGGCTGACAGAGAAGACTGAGACGTTAATGTTAAGACTCTGTTGCTTTTTTATTTCTTGAACTTTCATGAAATAAAAAGTGCATTAACATTTGAAGTAAGGCTTCTTTACTGTCTGTTTTCTGCAGAGGTTGGATCAAATTCTAATCTGCCCAAACCTATGCCGAAAGCTGTAACTCACAAAAACACTAAGGAATCTGATCCATCTAACCACGTAAATAAAGCCCTAAAAGTCGGGTTTTCTGTGGTTAAATGACAAAACAACTTTCAAGAATTTCCTCAAACTAAACTCCCTTGTCCTGAAAGACAGATACTTTGAACAGAGGAGCTTTAAAGAGCATGAGTCTGACCTAAGATCAGTGATTCCAACTCACATTCCTCTGGATGAAGTCCCAGGCCTGCTCTGTGGTGGAGTTGTTGCCGGGGTAGTTGTCCAGCACCTTGGAGACGATCTTGGACATTTCCTCATTTAACTGAGAGAAAATGAGGAGTTGAAAAAAATAACACAAAACAAAAACATGACGAACAAAGTAAAGATGACAGATTTATTCTATTCTGACTTAAACTGAGGTGAAGCTCTGACTGTCTGAGCTAAAAATGCAAAAAGAAAAACAAAACATTTATTATATGCTGTTTATAGATAGTTGAGTCTGTACAAAAACAGTGTGTGAAATATGTTTGGACAGAGGCAGGTTAGCTGTGTCCCATTACTTCCAGCCTTTGTGCTAAGCTAAGCTAAGATAACCAGCTGCTGGCTGTAGCTTCACCTTTCCTGTACAGATATGAGAGAGGCATCCATCATCTCCTTTAACTTTTATTCCTGCAACAAAAACCTCAAACAGAAAAATCTTCTGGCTAATTGAACAGAATCAGAGGTTTCTGTCAGAGCCATGTTTCACTTGCATTCCTGTGTAATCACACTTTCTTTTTCATGTCTTCGGTTTGTCGGCTGTTATGAACCGTGAGTTCTGCCAGTGGAGAATTTGGAAGCCACATCTGTGAAATCAGATTTCAGGAAATTCGGAGCTTCAGACGTCAAACGCGGCACCTGAATGGTTCAATCGATCCAGATCACTGGAGGCCAGACGCAGGAAGTCTGTGGAACTGTTGGTGAGTCTTTTCCTCTAAGTGGCCCTGCTTCAAACCTGAATGTTGAGAAACTCGAGGTCTCCAGTGAACACGGCTCTGTATAATGGAAAACCAGATATACCCTGTTTTTTTCTTCAGAGCAGGGACGGTGGTGGGGAGGGGGGTTTGCCTTGAACCTCTGTTTGGCAGAGAGCACGGCGGCTGAGAGGAGCTTCCAACAAAATGTTCAGATATAATAAACAGAGACCTGTCTGCACTCTGAGGAGCTGAATTCCTCCTTTTTATAGCATTTCATTCTATTCACATATTTTATGCAAAGACATGGAGCAGGATCAGCGAGGACATGTGAACCCAAACTCCTGCTGGACTGAGCCAGGACCACGGTGAGATTTTCTTGGACTCTGTGACTCTGTTTTTTTTTTATGAAGCAAATCAGAAAAATGCACCAAATACTTTTATAGTTGGAGATGTGTGTGTCTGTGTGAGTGAGTGAGTGAGTGTGTGCGTGTGAGTAACCACATGCTTGTAAATCTGCACTAGATAAACTGTCACTGTCCACCTGGTGTGGGTCACCCAGTTTACATCCCCCATAAACCACCTCACAGTGTAATATTTCAACAGCAGCACTGGTTTTTATTAGACTACAGTCCGAGGGTGGAGAACGTTTAAAAAGCCGCATTTTATTCGGTTGTTGAAGGTGTTGTTACTTTGCTGAAAGCTGATGTTAAAGTACTACTACTGACCCAGTGGGAAAGAAATTACTTGATTTTTTTTTTTTACAGCCTCGGTTTTTATTCACTGTAAATCAAAAACTCTTATCGTGTTTCCTGGTTCTTTGTCTTGTACAGTTTATTTATTCTCCGGCCTCCAAGTTTGTAGTATGTACACACTGAAGGGGGCCGAGGGGGGGGCATGATGCCGTTTCAGTCTGGGATAACAGCAGATATTCTCAGACACTCTGTCCTGGAAAACATCCAGAGTGCTGAAGTCGAAGTTCAAACTCAGCGTTCAAACCCCTCTCAGCGCCGCACAGCCGACCAACCACAGTGAGACGTGGGCTGTCGGACACGGACACCGACCATGTGACAGGCAGCTCTGATGGCGTGAACTGGAACATTAGGAGCCCAGTCAGACATATCAGAGCTTTTAAAAGAATCTGTTTCCCTGTCAATTACAACTTAGATGCTGATGTAAGCAATAAGTCAGAAACTGATAATTGCGACAGCTTGCACATGGCATGAACGAGGCATGAGGCCTTGTTGTGTCAGGGAAACAGATGTTTTGCATCGGGGCTAATTACTGGAAAGTACAAACATCTGACATCTGACTTTTATACAGCAGAACTCGACTTAAATTAAAACAAAGAACAGTTTAAACTGATTATTTGAACAGTTAAACCTGAGACTTACACAAAGGAAAAAAACACTGTCTTGTTTTCATTTATCAAACCAATATTCTTGTTCTTCTCAGGCAAAATGAGACGTCACTCTTTACTGTTCTCCCTCCTTCTGTGTTGTTACTTTAATCCAAGTCACATGTGCGTTAAAGTTTGGTTGTTTGGTTTTTAGTTCCCTGTGTAATTTCTTGGTTATGATGTTTTTGTAAACTACTCAAATTCCAGATTTTGAAATCAGGAAAGTTTAACTGGAGTAAACACTGAGTCAGAGACACCCCAGAAATATTTTACTCAGCAAATAATCTGGTTTAAAGTTTTAAAAACAAAAATACTTCACCCAAAATGCAGAAATCACACATTTAAAAACTAAAACACTGAACAATGCAAAGTTACCATTAGAAACGAGGCTGGTTGAGAATAACGTCACAGACTTTCTGTGGAAGATGCTTCAGGCTGAACACCAGGGGGCGCTGTAACACCAAACGCTGTCAGTGTGCGTGTGAGTTTCAGTGTGCTGCTGTTCCATGGACCATATGTCACCTCCTCAGTCACTGTATTCTCAGTTACAGTGACAAACCTCAGGGAGGGTAGAATTAGTTTCTATTCATAGCATGTGTTTTTGTTTTCGTGTTACAGCCAGAGCACGTAGCTGTGCTCATGATGGCATGTTATGACACATCGTGGGTGCGAGAGCCAACCAATCAGGTTGGTGCATTATTAACAGGTGTGTTGCAAACCTCCACATTCCACTTGTTAATAACACCTTAATGCACTGATGCAGCTTCTAGGTGAGACCAAGAAGAAACTCCCATGATGCTGTGTGTGTACGTGTGGTGTCAAGAGACAGGAAGGAGGACACATGAAGAGGAAGTGACATCACACTCACCACATCCTTCTGGAAGTAGATCAGAGCACCAGCTGCTATCTGAGCGATGAGGATGAGCAGGAGGCAGGTGAAGTACTGAGGAGGAGGAAGAGGCGACAGACGATAAACACGAGAACATCTGCTAAAACTAAAAAACTATCCTCAGCTTTTAAACAATGAGGAAAAACCAGGTCCTAAATCAACAGAAGACAAAGACACTTCTATCAGCAAAAAGCAAAAGTTTGGTATTTGTGGATTGTCTTCGCATTACATTAACAGGTGAGCTACAGGTAGCAGCAGCCAAAGCTCTGACCCAGTCCACCGCTACATCTCACAACTCGGACTTTTCAGCTGAAAATTAAAACTCTCCACATGGTCGAAAATCTTCTCACGGATATTTAAAGCAGAAAAAAAAGACTCCTCCATTACCGTCGATACAAGAAGCCGGAAATCTTTCTGTGCGTGGTTTGTTTTGACTGTGAGCAGAAAGGCTGGAGTGTTTTTATTTCTCCGCACTGAGCTGAGAAGACCGTCCTCCACATTTGTCCCATTATCCGTTTTACGAGCTGCTAAGTGACTGAAAAGTCGGAGCTGGTAAACGTGTGTTTTTTATCTGGTAGGCAGAACAGGTGTATGCAAATAAGTGCTGCTTCATAAATAAATATACGTACAGTGTAAGTAAAGCTTGTGTTTCTTAAAGTGGTTCATGGTGGATTTGGATCATTGTCCTGTGGTTTATATGGTTTGACTGAGAGTCTGTATATGTCTTACTAATACCACAGCTTTTTATCCTTTTGACTGAACGCTCTGACCTCTTGGACCGATGGAGCGCTTCTAAATCCCACTGGATTACTTCAGGATTTCATGTTAGGAAGTGAAACAGAGAACTGTCCTTCAGGAAGAACTGTTTTATCCTTTATGACAGACCATTATATTTCCACAGTAAATCCTCCCCTCGCACGATGCCTGCGTTATTCATCATCATGTCTAAACGATCTCGCCATAAATACAAACATACAGCCCCGCCACTCACCAGGCCAAGCAGACAGCGGTTCTCATAAATGGCCCCCAAGCAGCCGAGGAAGCCCATGAGCATGGAGAAAGCCCCGACTCCAATCAGGATGTAACAGGCCACCTTCACACCTGTGGAGTTATCTGTAGAGAAACAACAAAGGGTGCAGATCAGAAACCAGCTGTTAGCACAGTTTGTCTATTAATGGATATTTAAATTTTTACCAAAAAAACCCAAACGCCCAGCATTTCTAAAAATACATCAGCACTGTTGCTCAATGCAAATCACAGCCAGTCAGGCGTGAGGAACATGGAGCACATGAATGTACTCAAGACAACAAACAACAACCCACAAACCAAAACATCAATGCACAGAAAACACAGTCATAAAGTTCTTCAGTGTGCCACATCACACTCTGTACGACAGTCCAACGTCCTGCAACAGTGAGAATCCTCAGGTGCGTCTCACCACAGAAACACAACACTGTACTTAATCCTGACAGGTCAAAGCGAAACACAACTCTCTGTCAACAAGCTTTTACCGAACAACTCCACAGCCACCAGTGTTCTGTGGGGGAGCAATGCGATAACACACAAGAGCAAAAATACTATAAGTGAAATTTTAATGTAAAATATTTCTGGGGTTTAAAATAGAGTCGGTCCGCCCTGGTTTTCCATCTAGAACTACACACGACACAACATCAGAAAATCAGGAGCAGCAGTTGTTTTCTGTTCTGAATTTATCCAGAAGGTTTTAACAGAAGTTTTTTTCCCTCATGAACAAGAGTGTTAAGCTACACACACACACACACACACACACACACACACACACACACACACACACACACACACACACACACACACACACACACACACACACACACACACACACACACACACACACTTCAGCAGTGTAGCTATCTGAACTCTGAAAACCAGACGAGCTCGGCAGTACAGCAACATGTGTGATCATCAAAAACACACAATTGGAAACAAATGTGCAGCTGCGGGGCTCTAATTACCGGGAATGATCAGTGTGTAACGTAACGCAGGAAGCTAAACTCAAACCTCAGAGTGGGATTTGGGGAACTCTTTATCGACGGAGCGTGACGCGTCCCGAACCGAGAGCCAAGCCTCCAGGAATGTGGTATCACCGGACCTGAGAGTCTTTGGTTCTCCTCTGCGTCTGTGTCATAATGTGAAACCTCAGACTGAGGAACATGTTCTGCACCTCAGATATCCTGGAGACACAAAACCAGATCCGGTTTGAGAACAAGCAGCAGACTGGAAGGAACACGTCAGCGCGCTGGTGTCTGCCAGTGAAGGCGTTTTAAAGACCGAAGCCCCCTCGCAGAGTCCTCGCAGCCTCAAGGAAACATGGGATACCCCGGGGGGTCATTGAACCAGGGCACGCAGCTCCAAACCAAGACAAAGGGAAACCAGGGGGAGTTTATGATGGAAAATTAGGCTGGGGGGTGGTGGTGTGTGTCGGGGGGGGGCAGGAAATGAATGCCTGCATGTGTGTGTGTGTGTGTGCTTATGTGCCCTAACACACATGTACACGTGTGCAGTGTGAATCTGCAGGGCAGCCAGAGACGACCAGCGCTGCCCTCTGTGTTGTTTCACACAGGAAAAGATCCAGAGAGACTCAGCATCAGGTTTCATCCGGAGCTCAGAGACCTTTAAAACACTGGACACAATAAAATTCAAACAAACAATAAAATCTACAATCATTTTAATTTCTGAATAAGTACATGAATGTATTGACTGTAAGTTCATGTACTGTCTTTAATAATAATTGTCAACTTGATGTGAAATCAACGTGATTGGATTATTTTACAGGCCAACACGGCACAGGCCCAGGAGCCAGAGGGGTCAGAGGTCACAAAGAGGTCACACGATGATAATTTGTTAGTTTGAGGTTTTACTAAACGGACACGTCGACAGCCACAAGTTATGTGTTACTGTCGATGAAAACATTCAGGACCTCTGCAAATGAAATGAAAGACTTTTTAATTTCTAAGCCTTTCTTGAGGGAACAGACCTGCAGAGCCCGAACATGTGATCAGTTACAAACAAACCCAGCAGATTGATCAACAGGCTTTACTGCAACTTTCCTGTTCACGTTCTGAACTTCATCGATCACCTGTTTACGGTTCAAGGCCACGGACAGGTCGTGAAAGGTCGCTGACCCGCTGCCTGAAGCAGACCTGGTCCTACTCAGCCGTTAACTCGGTGAACCAGGTCTCGTTTCACTCTCGCTGTGACTCAGCCTTTGTACAGTCAATCAGCTTCGAGCTGCACCAGGCTGATTTCATCTCTCACATGCTGCACCAGGCAGCTCATTGATTCACCCTCAAAAACCACTGCGATCATCTGTGAGCCCGTAACGGGCCCGGCCCGGTTTAGAAAACGTTCCACTGAGCATCAATACGTCTCATTTATGTGCAGACACAAAGCGAAACTGTCCACTGTACTTTAACCGTCTGCTCCGTGTGGTTTGAGCCGTATGACTGCATCTCCGAGCTCAGAGAAACCCCTGGACTCACGCTATCTGTCCTCCCTCCACTCTGCTCGGACAGACCGGTGATGTGATGTGATGTGATGTGATGTGTGTGTGTGTGTGTGTGTGTATGTGTGTGTGTGTGTGGTGATGAGTAAGGCGGTGAGCGCACTGGGCTGATGTGATGCATGCTGATGCTGGACGGAGCAGAAAGAGCCCAGTGTCTGAGGGGAGGACACCTGCAGAGGACGACAAATGTCCTCAGTGACGCTCGCTGTTCAGACACACACACACACACACACACACAGGCTGTCTCTCTATTACACTTGCTCAGTGTCTGTCTCTATATTTCTGCATCAGCCCGTCCTCAGGCGTCTCTGTCTCGCTGACACTGCTCGTCTCTTCCCCTTCATCCTTCCTCACTCTCTCGCTCTGAGAAACTCTTTCTGTTTCCAGCTCAGACTGAGCAAATTCAGAGAAGGAGAAGTCTGGAGCGAGTCTTTGCTTCGTGAACAAAAAGTCAAAGTGTTTTTTTTTTTTTTGGGAGACAAAGCTGCTTTTTGGAGTCAGGGCTCAGAGATCCACTGACTTTCCTCCATCTTTGTAGATGTAATGTGCCTGATGAAGCACCACAACAAATAAATCGCAAACATAATATCATCACAGCTTTGTTCTTCTTCTTTAGACTGAGCAGTTTAACATTTTGAAACATGATCATTTGCTTCTTTTCCAGGATCAATATCTAACAGCTGGAGTCAGCACTGGGTTAGCCTAGCTTTGCTTAGCATAAAGCCCAGACAGCTCCGATGCTCAGTAATTAACACAGTGCACGGTTTGTTTGATTTGTACACAAACAGAAATGTAAAAACAACAATTTGTGGTTTTAAGGGGAGTTACAGGCCCAAACATCTGTCAGTCTGTCTGCTCTCGCGTAAAGACGACTTTCCTCTTGAACAATCGAACTGTGTCTGCAGCAGTGGGGCTCAGAGCACGTTCCCACCACGTTATAACAGCTTTTCTATGGACTATGGATTTAGAAATAAAGCATGTTGCCGGAAATCTGTAAAATTACAGCTCAGAAGTGAATTTGAGTTGAATTTCAAAACTTTTTTTGAACCAGCTTTAACAGCCAGCAGCAACGAAAACGCCAACACACGGGCTGACAGCAGGGGTGAAACTTCACACAAAGTTTAAAGTTCAGGGCTCAGACTCACCCAGTCTCCGTTTTATATCTATAACATCAGCATGTGTGAAAATATACCAGACACTGGATATCTGCCATCAGCGCAGCAGCTCAGATTAGAGCCGACTGCAGTGTAAACAGGCCGAGCTTCATCCTGACAAACTGTGTCAACACAGGATTTACTCAGTATCATTGATCAGAGAGTCTGTCAGCTGTCAGTGATTCCCACACTGAAACAGCGTCTGACCTTCAAACTGGATCGTACTCAGAGTAAAACCAGTAAAACCATCAGCTCCTTCATAAAGTCTGTGACTCAGAGACCACATCACTGGAGCTAACTGCTAGTTCTGCTCGGAGCTAACAGTCGTGTTCAAGATAATGAACTTTTTCCACTCATTACTTTTGCAGTTTAAGGCCCAAAAGCCACTTTTTATGTTGATCTCATGAGGTCTCAGTCGTTCTGGGTGGTTTTCTGCCTCGTGCCTGAGCTGGATCTCGCTGAGTTTACGGTGAGAACAACGGCAGATTTACCACTGAAATCCTCTGATTTCACAAAGAGGTGGACATAAACAGGCTTCTCATGTCTCGTCCACGCCGTCAAGTACGATCAACTACAGGATGAAAAGTCGTTCTACAGCTGACTCATATTAAATCATCATCCGGGTAGAAGACATGAGGAAATAAGGAGCAGCACTGATCCTGTGGGATAAAGCTGGTTATTCCAATAGTTCAGTATTATAGACAAATCTCCATATCACTGTAGACAGTTGGCGGAGTATGAATTAAAGCAGTGGATTCCAGTCCTGAACAGGTTTGTGTCCTAATGTAACCTGTAACTGCAGCTAATCACGCAGTTACAAAGCTAACAAGCTCACAGGCGATGGAAGTTAGAGGCTGTGTCCTGGATAAGTGAGAGAGTGAGAAAGTGAAGCCATGATGAGAAAGAAACGTAAAAGTAAAAACAGACAGAGGCTGAAAAAGAATGTGAGAGAGGAGTTTGTTATGTGGCTCGAAGGAATTTCTTTTTTTAAACAGTCTGAACCAGACAGACAAAAAAAAAAGGAGGAAATCTGCTGGACACTTGTGTTTAACTGAACGGTCTCATGTGGAAAACACACAGTGAAGACGTGTTACACCTCAGCCTCACGCCTCACACCTCACCTCATTACATAAAGGTTTTAAATTGGTACAAACAGTTTAATGATTAAAAAACAGCCAAACGTCCTGAACAGAAAACAGAACATCGCCAAACGTTTCCGTCACTGACCGAACGGCTTCCACCTCCGTCCTCAGTCATAAGTCTTTAATTATGAGCCGATGATAAATTCTCTGACTCCTCAGATCTTGCGGTAACACTCTCGGACCACGTGGGCTCCTCTAAGCAGCCGACTGAGGATCTGAAAACCAGGTTATCTGATGCTACAAAGCAAGAGAAGCTATGAAAAGATGTCAGAGAGCTTCCAGCCTCAACGTCCCACTGGCAGATCAGAGGAACTGGGGAAGTGAAGGCAACATCTGGACGGCCAAGAAATCTCTCAGGTAAAACTGTAAGTCACTCGGCGTCTGATGTCAAAGCAACATCTGGATCAGACAGAGGTGTTTCAGAAACAAGACAAAGTTAAAACTGAGAACACCTTTCCAGATGTTAGCATGGGGGGGGGGCAATGATCCAAAGGTACATTTTAACTGGACTTTCATGAAATCATGAAAGTCATGAACTAAAAATTAACACTGCATTAACTTTAGTGGAAAGAATATTTATGTCTCTGGATCCCTCTGTAGTTTGTCATATTTCAACAGTTCAAACACACACACACAAAATTACACACAAACACACACAGAGACACACTAACACTCACTGGCAGCCTGCAGCCAGAACTTGGCCTGTTTTCAGCCTGTTAATCATTGCTCCATTTGTATTGGCCTACATCAGCTCTACAAGTGGATCAGTGTGAAGGGTCCAATGGAAAATATATATCGGCCCCTTGTTTTGTTTATGCTTTGGGTTTGTTTTTTTTCTCATTGCACTGAAATCAAGCCAGGAAAGACATTTTTAAGGGTTTCGTCCCAATTTCAGCTCAAACAGCAGACACAGAAACAGAGTCCACTAAACTACAGCACGTCTCAAAACTTGAATAGAAAGAAAGACGAGGACAAAGACACGAAAAACGGGTCGTATAAAGAAGTAAACATCAAAACGAATCACACCACACGCCGTCAAGTGATGATAAACATGAAAAAAAATGAGCCAACCTTCAGTTTTACAGTCAAACATGGAGGAAATCAGCTGAGATGTGATACAGACACTTACTCAGGACAACGATGAAGCTCTGATTGTCCAGGAGGAGCCACAGTCCAAAGCCCATGATGACGACCCCGAACAGCTGCAGCAGAAACACACACACACACACAGGTCAGCCATAAAAACACTCCAGACATGCTACACGTGTGTGTGAGAGCACATTTTAACATCCTGTGATTAGGTAAGTTTGTTGAGAACTGTCGTAACACAGGTTTGTATGTGACAACATGAGATGTCGCAGCACACACACAGCTCACACTCTGGGTGTCTGCTGCAGCTAATGACTGATGATCAATCAACCTGCTGACAGTTTCCTCAATTAGAATTATCAATAATTTTTCGAAAGGCAAATTTTCAAGGCGAAAAGTCAAAAACCATCTGAAAATCATCAGTAAACAAGTGAAACTTTTTAAAGTTAATTTGTCTTTTAGTGTCACGATGTGACGCTAAACTAATCTCATTCCCACCAACCTCAGTGTTTGTGTTTCGTGCTCATTAGCAAATGTTAGCATGCTGACAGGCTAAACTAGGAAGTGAACATTACACCTGTTAAACATCAGCATGTTAGCGTTAGCGTTAGCATAATCACTGTGGCTTCACTCTTTAAGGAGCTGAGTCACAATAAGGTCCGGTCTCGCAACGTAAACGTCCCTGAAATAATCAAATCTAAGGATATCGAGCCTAAATTTATTGACATGAGCCTCATAAAAGACCAGTTTGCTCATTTCATCTCATTTCAAACATCGCTGTGTTGACGAATTCTGGGGGTAAAACAAAAATTTGAATTTACAGCCGACACCAAAGACTTGAGCCTGAACTAATCCACTTCAGGAGAGTCCTCGCTGAGGAGGATTTCTCACACTCTGCTCTCCTGCCGAGTCTCCTCAGTCCTCACAAGCGGAGGAACACAAACACTCACAGTGTATTTGTGTCTGCGAGGTTGTTAAGAAGCTCTTAACCTCAGACCACAGATTTCATTTCCACAGCAGAAGGAGAGCGAGGAAACGAGAGAGTGAGCGTCACCCTGGTAACCAGGCCACAAACACTTCATCTGCAGTGTAATTAAGACTCTGACGGAGGACATGAATGAACAGTTCGCATCGAGCTGTCGACTAAACGATGCCTGAGCCGTACAGGAAACTAGAAGCACCACATGGCGGTGGTATGCCTCCGCGCGGTCGGGTGCCTGTTTGCAGCAGATGTAGAGGTTATAGGTGTTTTCTAGTGATAATGTTTGGGAAGGTTAGTGTTGGGTGTTCACAAGCAAATCGTACACAAGATCACAGTGACCTCTGACCTCCAATACATACTGACTCCATCTTTGACAAGCAGTGATCATATGTGCCAAGTTTGAAGAACATCGCTCAAAGCTTTGTAGAGGTAACACATTCTGAAGCACAACATCTGCATTAAAGGTCACAGCGACCTTGGCCTTTGACCCAACACCAACCTTCCCAAACACTATCACTACGAAACACCCATAACCTCTACATCTGCTACAAACAGGCACCCGACCGTGCCGAGGCAAACCACCGCCGTGCCGTACTTCAGAGGAGCACATCGTTCCAGGAGTAATAAAAAGCCTCATTCAGAATCCCACTGACATTTCCAACAACTTTAAAAACTAAAGCTCCGGCATTGGAACAGAGACTTTATCATCAGTGTGCCGTGTGTCTTTGTTTCGATGAGGCCGCTCGGATTGTTTTCATTCACTATTTGTATTTTTCAGTTCCTTTAAATGGACACCATTTCTCATAAGCCCCAGGCCTTTGTGGGCTAATGTCATGTTCATGTCACATTGGAACAACTGTGATCACCAGTTTCCCCACATGTAAACAGATTTCATGTCGACATGGAAACTGAACTCCAGGAACATGATTCGTTTTTGTTTTTTTTTTCAGAAAGAAAAAAATAAAAGAGGAGAGAAATTCTGAATGAGACGTTTCACTGACGTGACGTCAGGGCTTTTCTGTTTGTACCATCCCAGGTTTACATGAAGGGAGTGAACCACGTGCTGATCCAGGTTACAGTCTGCTGCAGGGCTGAATCGAAAACCAATTTATTTTCTTACAAATGTTAATGGGATTCTACATTTGGCCAGTGAGTAAGAGAAAACCAGTAACCAGCACATGCACTGAGAGCAGCTCTGTAACCCTTTAATGACATGCTATCATGAACCACCAGTGAAGGTAAAATACTCACAAAGAAGATGAGGTTGAAGAGGAACAGGAAGTACTTGCTCGCCGTCATGCAGCCTTTCCCCATGGTGCCGTATCTGCAAACACAAAACGCCACAGTCACACCACGAACAGAGGAAGCAGCCGTCAGGACACGGAGGCAGGTGAAGCCGCTCTGTGTCAGAGGGCTTTAAGCTGACATTAGTGCAGAGTGCACCCTGATTTGCTTTGGGGGATGAGCCTGATGTCAACAAATGGTGACAGATGCTACAACAACCACAGACTCGTGCTGCTAAGCTGGTCTGGATGATCATGATCAAGACTGGGGGGCTCAAATCTCCAGGATTACACCCGTAAAAAAAAACAAAACCAGTGCAATCATGGGAGGAGGGGCCAGAGACAAAGTCATACCCTCTGTGACCTGCTCTCTCAGGCCCTTTAACCCTCTGAGATCAGCATCCAGACATGTTCACAAGGAATCAACATGATCTTCAACGTCCGGGAAGAGGAAGAACTTTTCATAAAAAGAATTAAAACATAAATGATTGCATGTGTAAAACAACTTGTTTTATTGGTTTATAAACAAAATGTACTTTGAACAACAGACTTCTGTAAAATGAAAAGAAAATCAATGAACAGTACTGATGGTGTGTCAGTATCCATCACTGCTTTTACAGCATTATTCCTCCTGTTCTGACCATCGACCTTCGCCTGGTCTCTCGTGTTGCGTTCACTTACCATCACAGGACGCGACCGTGGAGAATCACTAAACTCTGAGCTCAGTCAGTCAGTTAAACCAAGATTTAAACCAATCGTGTTACTTCCACCAATAACTGATCATTTGAATTAACATCTCTGAAAGGAGGCGTGTGTGACTCTGTTCACAGACTTTATGCCAGAATCACTTTCACGTGTGGTGGCTCATATTTACAGAAAGTCCAGCCTGACCTGAACACATTCTCTCTCTCTCTCTCTCTCTCTCTCTCTCTCTCTCTCTCTCTCTCTCTCTCCGTTTTTTTTCCACCTTCTCTTCACCTCCCTGCAGCCATCCCTCCTCTCCTCCTCGTCCCCCTCCGTTCGGTAATGGCCTTTCACCGTCCAATAAATCCATGAAAATCTGGGTGAAATATGGAGGCCTGGCTCGATTTTCCCTCCTGGCAGTGAAGCCTGTAGCGTGAGCACGGTGCCCATGTATCTGACCCACATTCCCTTCACTGTAAATGGGTTACTGTTACAACACTGCCAGTGCCAGTTTGGAGGGTGATTTTTTTTTTGGGTGGGGGGGGGGCTGCAGGGATGACAGAGGGAAGAGAATATGCAATGAGAAAGACATTTTGGCAAACGACGGCAGAGAAGCCAGATGGAAGGTATTACAGTCTGAGGCCTTAACGAAGACCAGGTCGGCCTCTGATACTGAAACACTGCGTTATAAGACTGAAACCCCAAATTACACTGAATCTCACTCTTATTTTATTAAACCTTGAAGACAAACAAAGATTTCACTTTAAATCACTGGGGGCACGAATGAAAAGTCACGGTAAAGATTTGGTCGTTCGTTTGCAGAGTTAAAGGACGAAGCCGGTGATTTTTACAGTTTTCTTCAAATCCCACGAAAAGTTCAAAAACCAAGCATGAGGTCAAATCTGCTCTGCCTGTGGCTCTCAGTTCAGAGCCCATTGGTTCTTACTGAGGACGTAAATCAGCAGCTGCAGACTGAAGCTCAGGTGTGGATGAAACGCTCACGGTGGAGCTCTGCTCGAGTTAAAGGCTCAGTCACGCTCGTAGTTTACACAGCAAACTTCTGCAGCAAAGTCAGTTTACTTCAATGGAACTGACCCAATTCGAGTTTTCTCTCACGCAAGTGAAGAAAATTAACAAAAACGTTTCTCTTCGAGAGTCGAAAATGGCTACGTTTTATTTTAGGGTATAAAATGCTCCACGGAGACGAGAACGGTTTACAGACAGTTATCAAAGGTACAAATGTCTTTCAAACAAACTTTATGAACTTTAACATCTTTTTACGAGAGCTTTTTTCCTGCTTTTCAATAAAACTCTGAGAACAAAGCAGCAGGAGGAGTAAACAGCTCAGAAAGCCACTGTGTGTAAACAGTGCCACTGTTCCAGGCCTGTTAGCGTGTTAGCACTTCACTCAGCATGCACGGAGCTTCATCAACGTCCTGCGACACACTGATGTTTGTCACTATTTCAAATTGCTCGAATGAATTTTGCTGTTGTGTTTGGACGACAGTGGCTCTCCATGGGACAGAGAGATGGGACGGATCAGGCGTTGGACGCAAAGGCAAGACTCTGCGCCCGATATTTTTAGTTTGGGTTTTGGGGATTTGTTAACAAGAAAAACACACAACATCACCAGTATCCTCTAAATTACACTATGGTGCCTTCAAGGCTCCACAGAGCTCTAAATTGTGGACTGGAGGTTGTAAACATGACAAAGGCTTTTATGTAATTCTGCTGGGGGAAAAAAAAAAAGGTCCTGAAACAAAGGCTTTGTTAAATTTAGAAGTGCCACGGAGCCACTTCGTGCTGCAGCTGCTGAATGAGAAGAAGCGAGGCAGACTGCACCAGGAATGCACACCATGTTTTCATTAATCTACAGGACTCAAGTGGTTCCGTTTCTTAAAATGACTTTTAAATGAAACTGTTCGGAAGATACAAGATTTACACACACACACACACACACACACACACACACACACACACACACACACACACACACACACACACACACACACACACACACACACATACATACATACAGAAATAAACTCACATCTGCAAAAATGTGCAACCAGACCAAAAATAGGAACATGCTAATTATTCCCACAGAGAGATTTCCACCGTGTGCAGCACGTTATGGAGGAAGTGACGGAGTTCGATTCCAGCACACGAACAGAAGCTCTGCGGGTCGGATCCAAATGCAGGTCTGACCCAGTTCACACAGACTTTCAAACTGGGTTAACTGGTGACTCTGACCTGCCTCAGAGTTCACAGCAACAACAAGGCCCAGTTAACACACACCGCTTACTACTGGCCGCTACACACACACACACACACACATACATACACACACACACACACACACACACACACACACACACACACACACTTTAAGTCATAAACTACATGAGGATTTTCTCTGGACCCGAGTGAAACAGAGTCAGAGCGTGGCACCGATCACATCATGTGACTAAACCACATTCATGACAAACGAGAGGAAGTTTGTCTAAAAACTGTTTGTTCATTTGTTCATCACTGCTCATGGTGTCTGACGAGAGACTGAGCTGAAACGATTAATCAATCAACTGATCAGTTGGATGACAAATTAATTTACTGACCTGTACTTTAGAATCGAGTCATGGTTTCAGTTGTTTAAGATAAAAAAAAAAACATCTTCTCTGGTTCCACCTTTTTGTTGTTTATCTTCGTAAACTAAATATGTTCGGGTCTTGATCATATAAAACGTGACATGTTAAGGAATCATCAGATGAATCAACTGATCGTGAAAATAATCCACAGGTTAATCAATAATAAAAACTATTGTTAGTTGCAGGTTCACTGTGATAAACCTTCACTCACTAAGTAAAGTCCTTTGAGTGTAGTAAAGTTTTGTTGAAAAGTTCCAGCAGCAGGAAACAAAGGAGAATGAATCTTCATCAGGCTGTTGTTCCTCTAACAGTTAATAATTAAAGCGGTCACACCCTGAGTCTGTGCTCAGTCCTCACGTCACGTTGTTGCTGTCACAGTCAGAGATTTAATCGGTTCAGTTTAACCACAGACAGAAAGATGAAAATCAAAAGTTTGAAGGTTGAAGGCACCTGAAGAAAACCAGCACTGCTCAGACCTAAACTCTGTAAACTGTGAAGCAACTTTATTTAACTTTCCACCCAAACAGAGAATCACAAACCGAATCTGCCAGTGAGCCCAAACAAGCCGGAGGAGACGAAGCAACACTACGACACACGGCGTCAGGTCACTGTCGCCTTCTCACTTCTCCGTCAGTTTCATTCTGAATGGAAAGAAACAAACAAACCCCTCCACTCCTCTGTCTGTCTGTCGCTCCTTGATTTTAAAATTCCTCCTCCTCCTCCAGTCAAAGCCTCTGTTTGTACCAGGCACAACAACACAACAACACAACAAGATAAAGTGAAAACAAACAGAAGATAAGAACAGGTTTCTCTTTACCTGTGCATGAACAACGCAGAATGAAAGCAATGAAACAGGCAAAGGGTGAAAACATGAGTCTGTGTCAGAGTCTGAGACGAAGGTGAGAAAAAGTTTTTCTCGGTCCAGAGACTCAAAGAAACCAAACTCAGAGCAGAGTTCAGACTTCATTACTACCACCAGCAGCTCTCTCCATACTCCTCCTCCTCCTCATCTAATGATATACCAGTGTTCATTTTATCCTCCTATTATCTGCTTTATCAGTAGTGAAGTGTGCGTTCGACTGGAGACAACTTTTCCAAACTCAGAGGTTTTTCTTGTGCCTTTCTGTAAGAACCTGTTCTGTATCACTTTATCTTCAACATCTTCCGTTTCCTTATGTGTTGTAAGAGCGACTCAGTCGCGTGTTTGTGTGTTTAAGTGTGTTTCTGTTTTACACACACTTGAGAAAAAATGCAGCTGAGCCGGGCCTCGTGTCCACTGATGAGGTGTGTCCATCAGGACATAACAGGAGACAGTCTCACTGTGGACTCCGTTTACCCGTGCATTTATCAGACTTTCACCAGCATCACAGCGTGAGATCAACCATCACAGCAACGTGACACAGCTTTCTGTTTCACTGAGCTGTTTTCATGTTACAGTCTGTGTCTCTTTCACTCGCCTGACGACAGAGATTCAGATGATCCTGCATCAACTCTGCCTGGAAAACTTAACAACAATAACAACAACAACATGATACAAAAAGCACCACTGCAAAATTGCAAAATAATCTACAAATGTGTTAGAAATTTAAAAGTTTAATAAATAAACCTGAACATTCTACGACTCAGAAAGTCGACTTGCCGGCAGAGCTGCTGTAGATTCCAAACGCGTACCTAATAAAGTGGCCACTGAGTGTATAGTCATTTCATATCTGCTCTTTATTCCAGAAAACATCAGTAAATTTGGGAAAATGCCAGATCACAAGTTTAACAGCTTTGTTTCACCGTCAGAGTAAGAAAACCAGCAAATATTCAGGATTAAGAATCTTTGCTCAGAAAGTGACAAACGATTAATCAGTAAACCAAATGGTTGATCCATCAATCTGTCCATCAAGTAACTGATTAATCAATGAATCATTTCAGCTCTAAGTTCGACTTATCCACAGTGTGAGACTGACAAGAAATGACACTGAAATTTAAAACTACAACGATTAATCAACTCGTCGAAAGAAAATTAAAATGAACCGGAAACTTTTTTTAAAACTCTGTGACTAAACTCAGAAATTCAGAGTCATTAAACGTAACACAGCGTCTCCTCGCTCCTGAATCCTGCGACAGCGACGGCACTGAGAGCGTCACTGTCCAGTGTTTGTCAGCAGCGTCGTGTCTGCGTCGCTCACACACTCTTTGACCCATGCAGAATTGTGCAGGAGGTGCGTGGAGCAACAACAACAACAACAACAATAAACTCTTTTGTTTTCCCCTCGCTGTTCTTTTCATAAACAGCTCAGAATCTATTTGTAGCCTGAAATTTAAATCTCACATTAGGACGAAAGGGACGAACAAAGCTGGTGTTGATGTGACGAGGCTGAGAGAACAAAACATTTCTCACAGATTATTTCCACAAATTCACACACACACACACACACACACACACACACACACACACACACACACACACACACACACACACACACACACACACACACACACACACTTTACTCCATAGAATAAAGCAGTGCTGATCCCTCCTGCCATTAACTGTCCTGAGGAAACTCCAGAAACCTGTGAAGCTTCTTTCAAATCAGCTAAATTCACACGATTAAATCTCATAACTCAAACTCTTCCATGATCCCACCAATTTAACTGAATTTTTCCATATTTCCCTTCGTTTTTTTGTTTGATGTCATTTCACACATGAAGCCACTTTCTCTCCGGACGTTCTTCCACATTAAGAACTTATTCAGCACATGTGGGTCCAGTGTTCTGTCCATAACAAACACGTCCCTGGCCAATGGTTACGTCCCATCTCCATTCAAACGTCATGTTATTCTTCCTCTAATGAAAAAAAAACAAAACTTATTTTTCCTTCTTTCCTCCTCTGATCATCTGCCGACCCCTAAGATTTATCTGGTGACCATTTGGAGGGGTCAGACCCCTGGGTTGGGAACCACTGTACAAAAACATCTAACTGTATTCAGGGTAGTTAAAACTCCCACTTCTTCCAGCACTGCAGGATTCACACACACACACACAGACACACACACCCTCGCCCCACCTGACAGCAGCCCCTCCACCCTCAGGGTCCCGCTCTGACTGGTCAACAAAACAACGGCAGCTTTCAGACACAATTTTCTCTGCGGCAACAAAAGAGGAAACTCGACACACGGAGGTTTACTGCGGCCTTACGTTTCCTCCGCACAAAGAAAACACCCACGGCCGTTTTCTCACACTTTTTCAGAGACACCTGACTCGACCTTTCAGCTGAGCTTCAGGAACAGATCCACGTAACACAAGCTGGCAACAAGGGTGTGGATACAAAAGCCCTGTCCACACCGACGCGCCGCAAACTAATCAACACAAATGTGTTTTAACTTCAAACGACGACAATGAAAACTCAAGTTAACCATGATCTGCTGAATATCAGGACTGAAACAGACCAGAGGCAACTACTAAATATTTCATTATCTGTTAACCTGCCGGTTATCTTCTTGAGCCTGAAGCTCGGAGGGATTTTCTGAGCATCCAGCAACGAGCTCGGCCTCAGGGATTCAGAGAGTCCTGATCCCAGCTGCAGGTTCACAGACCCACAAGCTCTACAAAGCCAGGTGGAGTTGTTCAGGGGTCGCAACTCTTGTGGTGGAGGCTCCCCACCTCTGCACACCCCCGACCCCCTTACACCAAGCCAACAGGTCCTGGACTGATCTGACCACTGACCGACACTCGTCCATTTCCATCCAAGTTCAGTGCAAATTTAAACTGAAAATCCAAAACATTTGCTAAAGAAAATGATGTGAAACCGGGTGGAGAACGTGATGGAGCTCTGAGGTTCCAGCCTCATCATCGCTCCACACACATCTGATGCTTTTGTGCTACAGAGTCACGGCGTTTCAACTTTTTCCACATGTACAAACTGAAAACGTGCATGAAAACATGTGAATGGGAACACATCCACTGTCACTGCCACTGATCCTGATGATTTTTCATCTGACACTTTTACCAAAGTTACCAAAGAGTTTGTAACCTGACAGGCGACACTGAAGGTTTTCACCGTGCTGCGTCACAGTGAACGTGACAGAGCGACAGGAGCTGCCTGTGGGGTGAGGACGGTGGCTGTGTGGTTAGAAGGAGGGGGGAGTCAGGGGGGAGTCAACAAAACAAAGAGAGGTTCTGCCTGAGCTTGTCAGTCAGTGAACCCCGCCCTCCATAATCAATTTGACATTTGACCACTCTGTGGCAAAACCAGTTTGGGCCTCCCAGACAGCTCAATTCCCAGTCCACTGAAAGGAGCGAGCTGTGCAGGTTTCCATGGCGACGCTGCAGAGAGGGTTGTGGGAAAAGGAGTCGCTGAAATCTCCAGTTTGTTTAGACTCTGAGGCGCTCTATGCTTTCCTCTTACACTCAAACGCATCACTGCTGTCACTCAAACAGCTGTTTCCCGCAGTTTAACCAAAGAGTTTCAGTGTTGACAATTCTTTTCTGGATTTACTGCGCTGGCAACGATGCAACAACTAGTCAGTTAATCGATTAGTTGATCAACAAATCTGTTGGGCAGGTACTTTGGTAATCACATAATCTTTGAGTTTATTGTTGATTGCTGCTTTTCCTTTAATTCTTACAGTACATTATATTATTATTATACTAAATTCAGTGTTTTGGGGCTTTTTGGTTTCACGACTTTACAGAACTAAAATGTTGACAAAGGGTCCAAAATATTCTGTTTACTGTCACAGAGGAAAATGAAAAAATATTCACGTTTGAATCTGGAACCAGTTTTTATTTGTAAGATCCAAAAAATCCTGCACGCTGTTAATCACCTGTACTTTGTACAATAAACTGAGAAAATCTGATCCGTTGTTTATGATCCGATGCACGTGTCAAAGGGACTTCCTGCTTTACAAGAACTTTTATACTTTATGTAAAATTACATAAATGATTTATCAATTATCAGAACTGTCTGTCAACTAATCAACTCATCAAACAAGACCCAAAGATTTTCAGTTTAATCTGATATTCAGCTTCAGTGCTTATAAACTGGCTTAAACTGATTAGTCCATTATCAGAGTAGTGCTAATGAATCGCTGCAGCTGTGAGATGAAGGAACCCGCCATCATTAAGTTTAATCTCAGAACCTCCACTGGAGCTCACAGTGTTTGTTCACACCTGATCAGACCCATAATTACTTTCAGGGTGATTCCACCAAACAGGGTAAACAGGTTATGGTGCTCGAACATCACCACTGTGGGCGGGTCTCAGTCTCACACGGCTCTCATGCCTCCAATAACATACTCCGGTGTGGCGGTGTGGCGTCGGTTAACCTCACCTTGAAGGCCTCATCAGAATGCAGCCAAACTGGTCGGGAGCTCATGAAGGTGGCTCTGAAAACGCTGCGGTTTCTTGTCTGACAACCGTCCAAACCTTTACCTCCAGCAGCCGCCAACTCCAGCACAGAATCATCCGTCCAGCACACTCCTCTGCTCCCGGAGTATGGAAAGGTAATTAAGGTCATGCTGGAGTGAAGCGGGCCCTGCTCTGATTTACTGCTTCACATGTTGAGGAAACCATGGAGGAGCTCTGGGTGGGGGGGGGGGGGGGGGGGGGGGCTGACTGATGCCACCACACACACAGAGCACTGACCCACATTTCCATCTGTAACACAGACCGGTCCTCATAAACACAACATAAACACACAGCGGTCCCAGTCCACGGTGCTGCAGAAGAAGAGGTGGATGAAGTTTCAGACGTGGGTCGGTGACAGAGGCTCACAGCTGATTAACCCACCGACAAAACAAAATTAACTGGCTGCTACTTTCACAGTCCATTAATGGTCGAAGTACGGTGGCCCGGAGAGCTCAACACACAGCAGGTTTAAACAACATACACACACACACACACACACAAATACACAGAACAGAAAAACACAAAACAACAGCTGAAATAGAAAAGTTGGGCACAGAAATTCTCTGCTTCCAGCTTCCTCACGGAAATATTCTGTGTGTTTTCTTAGTGACAATAATTTGCATATGGAGGTCTGAAGATGTTTCATTCAGCATTTTTACTATTTTATGACCTTTTATAGACAAGAGCTGGACTGATAAATCAGCCAGACTCATTTCAGATACATGGCCTCTGTCGGACAAAGTAAGAACCATCAGTAAAAAATGCCAAACTGTGTCTCCACAAGAGTTGGAATTACAAATTCAGAGGCTTTTACATCCTCATGGCAGGAAATTCGAGAAAAACAACTAAATCCTTCAATCTTTCTGGTTTGAAAATGGCTCAGTTCTGAATAAAAAATACTGGATATGAAGTGAATCAGGCCGGAACAGCTGATATCTGTCAGAAAACAGAAACAGACCTCAGTGGAGGTGAATCAATAAAATCCAGTCTGGGACAAAGTGCAATTCTTCTGCCCCCAAAGTGGCACGGCTCATCAACTTTAGCTTTACTTTCAGTTTGAACCAAATTACATGAAGAAAAGCACCAATTTTTTTTTTTTACCAGAGCAGAGCAGAGAGTCTCAAAGTTTTAAAGTTAAAGTTTTTGCGTTTGCATCAGAAAAAGTTCTCACAAACTGTTTTAATTTATGCTCATTTTTGTTTTGGTTTAATCTGTTTTACTGAAAAAGTAAAAGAAGCCTCCAAAGGATAAAGACAGATTTTATCAGAGGTGTCACGGCAGAGTTTCACAGCAGAGAGTTTCAGTCCAACCTCAACGGGAAACTTTGTGTTTTGAGCAGCTCACACAGGAATAAGCGGTCTGACAGCGAAGCGCTTCATAAATCATCCACACAGGCGCCACATCACCAGCCTCCTCACCTCAGCACATCCGAAAATCTGCGCCGATAAGCGGCCGTTTGCGCAAACCACCAATCAATCGGTCACCAGTGATCAATATGAACCCGATCGCCCGAGCAGCCGCGCGCGCCTCGTGTTCAGAAAAGGCACGAAGCAGTTTCCGTCTTCGTGACAGTTTCACCGCAGTTGTTTGGTACTTACGTGATTTTTTGCGCTGAACTGCGGAGAAAAGTGTTGCGGCTGTGCGGCTCCTGCGTGCGCTCTGAGCGGACTCCTGCTCGGACTGAGTGACCTCCTGCTCGACGGGGACAACAAAGCGGCGGCGGCGGCGGCAGCGGCAGCAGAGCGTCTGCAGACTGGAGCTGAGGACGGGCAGGCAGCAGCGGGGAACCTCCCCCCGTCCCCACCGTGTGGCAGATATGAGCATTAACCAGTCAAATGCCCCGTTTTAACCCCCGCGTCCCCGCGACGCCAGCGCCCACTGACGGGAGGAGGGAGGATTAAAACCCGGACTGATCTGCACAAACAGAGGAGAGAAATGATTATGATTCATCTAAATCTGGAAAAGAACCGAGAGAACTGTGTGAATTACGCTTTAATCTAAATTGAAGAGGTCTGTTATTTTATGTTTTATCTGTTATTAATGTTGTTATCATCAAACTCTGCTGTTCTCTTGAGCCTTTGATTCATTGGTTTATGAACTTCGTTTACTTTCTTGAATTTGGGGAAACCTTTGACTTATTGCACCGTAACTTTTTGTGCTCTTTAGTTTTGCCTATTTGAATTTTTAATTTTCATTGGATTGTATTTTTTTTTTAGAATCTTTATTCTCTGAAAAGTAAAATGTTGAGGTTTCACAGCAGGTTTCTGTCTGTGCCGGAGACCTCCTGGTCTCTGATGGTTTTTCTGGTTCCCTCAGAGTGAAAACAAGACTGTTTCATTATTTCCCAGAGAAGAACCTGATGAGCCCTTAGATCCGTTTTGCTCCTCTGGGCGTCTCGAGCTCCAGGTTGGGTACGAGCAGGGTTGAAGTTCAGGAACTACAGAGGTTAAAGGTCACTGACCTGCTAAACTACAATGGTGAACATAGTTAATGTATGTTAAACATCAGCATGATAGCACGCAGTCAATCAAAACTTTATTTGTATGCCACTCTTCCTACAGGTTAAAGTGTTTTACAGACCTGATGCTGACAAGCTGATAAAACAGTTCAAATGGAAACAGTCAATAAATCTGAGACTTACTCAACCAAGAAATAAAAACAGTGAAAAGGTGATAATGAAAACCAGAAAAGTTTTAAAAGTATTTTCATCGCTGACATTAGCACTTAGCTCAAAGCACCACTGTCCCTAAGGTCAGCCTCACAGAGTGGCTGCTGCCTCATTTAATCATTCAATACATTCACTTTGCTAAATTAGATCTGTAAATTTTATTTACAGGTGATTTTTTTTA
Organism: Toxotes jaculatrix; assembly: GCF_017976425.1. Classification (NCBI taxonomy): domain Eukaryota; kingdom Metazoa; phylum Chordata; class Actinopteri; family Toxotidae; genus Toxotes; species Toxotes jaculatrix. The sequence goes on along the minus strand of NC_054394.1, from coordinate 30,721,424 downwards.
ACACTCAGTGATGTTTCCACAAAGCCAAGAATAAAATTCAGGTGGGGAAATAATTTAAACTGTTAAATTATCTGACTGAAAGTTGTGAAAATTGAATTTGAGTAAAAAAAAAATACTGGAAATCAGCTTATTAAAATACCACCAGCCTTCATTTCTAACTGTAGAGTGTGAACTCCCACCAGGTTTCTATTTAAAAATAAAAATAAAGAGGACAAACAGTGCTGGCCTGTGTGGGAGGTTTTCAGATGAACGGTAATATTTCTGTGGTGTGAAGCAGATTAAGTCGTGTCACACCATTCAGTCCTTACTGACCTGTCTGGGTGGTGGCGGTGGAGGAGGAGGAGGAGGAGGAGGAAGAGGGGGGGTGGGGGTTGATGAGGTCACGGTCAGTCTGAGGAGTACAATGCCCCTCCACACACCACAGCACACTCAGAGCAGCGTGAGGGAACATGTGCTGCCTTCACAAACTGTTGTTTTACAGCCTCGACCGTCATGAACGCTCAGAACGAAGACACTGTCCCCGCAGAGCTAAATGTCCGATTGTCTTAACGTAATGATGCAAAGTTCAGGCGCCGAACAGAGCGAGGGCCTGAAGAACCCGTTTCTCAGTGGATCCCTGGACCTCAGACGAGTGAGGCTCAGGCCTGATGACACTGAGCTACTGACCTCAGACTCAGAACCAGGATTTCTCTTTTCACTGAGTTTACGTCAAATCACAGAGGCCTCATCTGTTTCTCTACAAACAGAAACATCAGCTGTCAGAAGTAACGAAGCACATTTAATCACGTACGATCATGATGTACGTGTACATGCTACTTTACTCCGACATTTGTAGTTACTTTAATATTGAAATATGAAATCCAAAACATCCATGCCCCCTGGAGACATTCTTGTTCTTGGACAGACCAGGTCTCAGGTGTCCATAATTTCAGTCAAAAAATGTCCATTGGTGAAAAAAAAAAAAAAAAAAAAGCCCAAACACAAATAAGGGATTTGTTTGATACTGTGATAAAAACATTGAGTCAGTACAAAAGAAAGCTCCACAGATTATTTCTTCACCAAGTCCAAAGCCAGACAGAAGGGGGAAAAAAAAAAAGAAAAAAAAAAAAAAAAAAAAAAAAAAGTTCTCTCCCAGTAAGTTGTGTTCAGAAAATTCATCATTTAGCAAGGCTGTTTATATTTTAAAAAAATAAAAAATTAAAAAAAGATTTTTGGAGGCCAAAACCCTGAAGAAAACCATGATGCTTGATTGAAAAATTATAAAAACATTTTATTAAAAACTAGAAGTTTCTCCACAGGTTGTGATCGATCTAAAATAAAGTGCAAGTGAACTGTCCACTGACGAAATGTCAAAGCTCGCCTCAAGCGTTGTTGAGCAGAGCAGCCGCCGCCATGTTCTTGATGATCGACGAAGTCAACTGAGGAACGAGACTGATCTTCATCAGCTTGCTGCTCGAGTACTTGTTCTTGACAGCCTGCAGAGAAACGACTTAAGTTTAACTTGATAGAAAAATCAATAAATATAATCGTGCTTTTTAAAATCAGCCAACTCACCTGGAACTTTGTTTTCCCTTCATTTACAGTCACAACATTTTTGGCGATGTGCTGCATGATTGGCTTCAGGTGGGCCTCGTCATACGTAGAGTAGTGCTGCTGTGTAGGAGACTGTAACAGGACAGAACCACCAAACGATCTGGTTACAGCAGCAAAGAGGCCGATTGTGAACATTAACCCGGTCACCTCAAACCCAAACTCACCCACGGCAGCCCGTCGAGCAGCAGCTGAGCGAGACACAGGGAAGCAGCAGCGATCTCAGAGGGACGATAGTGGACCATGTCGTAGTCGAGGAGGGTCAGCTCCATCAGATACTTGGCTAGTGTGTGTCTCTCTACGTCAGACTGAGACAGAAACATCCAGCACACACACTGAGAACCGATGGACACGGCACTCAGACCTGTATAAATACGTCTGTGCCCTTTATTCCAGACTCCCAGTTAAAATCCTCCATGTTTCCCACTGTTGGTCCTAAACTGTGGGAAACCAGTGAGCACATCTTCCCCCTCCATTAAAATCTTTAAAACCCATCTGTGGAAAACTGATGAACACACTCACATTAGCCACCTTTGAAGCCCGTCTGAGGAAGTGCAGTGGAAGAGGACGTCCCAGCTGAAAGTTGAGGCTCCTCAGAACCAGCTGCTCCATCTCCAGAATCTGGGACTTTGTAAATGCGTTGTCCGTGATGTAGGCAAAGTCTCCGACCTCCGGAGCGTACATCTCCTCATATTTACAGGCCACCAGCATGGCCGTCACACCAACAAGCTGCAGCTTCCTGCGAGACACCGGCTGGACCTGCAGCACGGGAGGAAACGTTTTCACTCAGCTCAGAAAACACAAGAGAAAAGACAGTTCAGAGCTTTTTTACCTGTAGAAATCGATCCAGGATGGCAACTGTGAGGTACAGAGTCTCCTGCAGCAGCTGGAACCTGGAGTGAACCTGGACCAGCCAGTCGATCAGAAGAGCTCGCATGCGTTCAGTGATTTCATAACCCTGCATGTAGTTGGCTCGTACAGCCTGCTGCACCTGTGGAGACAGACAATGCTGTAATACAAACTTCAGAACGATGAAAGCAGTGAGTTTGGCTGGGGGAGGAATAAATCACCTCCAGAACGTGAAGATAATTGTAGATGTCTTTGACGTATTGTGAGCAGAGCTGAGGCAGGTCTGCGTCCTGCTCGTCCACGTCCTGCACAGTCAGCAGCACCTCAGAGAAAGCCTGGCACAGTTCCCCCTCCTCCTCCTTCATGGACACGTCAGCCGACTCCTCTGAAGCTGGAGGGACAGGATCTGCAGGTGCTGGGACCTGGACTACTGGGGGCACCACAGTGGGTTTGGCTTTTTGGGCACCGGATGGTTTGGTTGACGCTTTGGCTGATGCTTTGGCTGACGCTTTGGCTGGTCCTGTCCTCTGAGAAAACAAGTCAGAAGCAGTTTGTGAACGTCCTACGTTCCTAGATGATAGTAGTGTTCAAGCCCAAATTAAACAATCAGACCTTAAAGCTTGCAAACAACCTCTGACATCTTAAATATTTAAATCTAATAATTACAGAACATGATCCAGTAGCTACTTAACCTCAGATATTCCTCATGTGCCCATGAATCCTGACTGAGCTGGTTTCAAATCAAATCAAATTGAATGAACTGCAAACCTGCCCCCTTCATAGGAGGGCTCAAGTTTGAGGTTAGAGATTTTTCAATTTAATAAATGTGCTCATGACTCTTGCAATTGTTATTGTGTTATTTCTATTTAAATATGAACGTTTTCGTGCTCTCGAGTTCGAGATCTAAATGAGACAACCTGACTGAATAAAGATTAAAAAAGATAATAAAAAAATATCTAAAAATAAACAAATTTGGAAGTCCTCCACTCCACCACACAGTAAGTGCTGTAAAAGCTGATACCCGGTTGGTTAACAGAAGCGTTTAAGTTTCTCTCAGCCAAAGTATGTTTCACAATTACACTTGGACTTTAGTAGTTAGTTTAGTAGCACCAGGCGTGTTAGCTTTCTGGTGCTAACTAGGCTAGCACAAAAAGCCTGCTAACCAGGTTAGCATTAGCCTGTAACTGTTACTTGTGGCCGCTGTTCAGATCAGAGGTTAAAGTTACAGCTTCTGGTCGGACTTGAACAGGCTTAAAACAGCACGTAGACCAGTGAAACACGGTGAAACAGACCGTGTTGTTCCTCCATGTCGTTACCTTCGTGTTGACCGCTGCTCCGGGAAAGTTGGTGATCTCTCCCAGAGCAGCTCTCCTCGGACCCGCTGCTGCCGCGGGTTTACCCATCCTCACCGGGTTTTCTGCGGCGGGCAGTTGCTAAAAGAGAAGGACACGGAAGCATTAAAATAATCAGAGGCCTGAGAAAACACCACTGAAGAGTCTGACGGTTATAAAAGCAGATGCGAACAAGAAGCCAGGCAGCGAACAGACGGCGAACAAGAAGCTAGGCAGCGAACAGACGGCGAACAAGAAGCTAGGCAGCGAACAAGAAGCTAGGCAGCGAGCAAGAAGCCGCTTCACACGCGACGGAACGAGCTGCAAAAGACACACAAATTCACTTCACTCACCACAGCACGGACTTCCACAGACGACATGTTCAAACTGAGACCTCAGCAAACGACTCGGTGAATTTGTTTGAGCACCGACCTGAGCAGGTAAACAGCGCAGAGACGGGCAGCTTTCAAATAGCGCTCCGTCAAATCTGATTGGCTGATTCAGCTTTCGTAGGACGCTCCTGATTGGCTGACGACCTCAGGTTAAAGAGACAGTATTACGGTAGCTATATTTAAAATTAGAAAAAAAGCCCAAACATTTTTAGTTATTTGTTACTATGACAACATAAGTAACACATTCATAGAGTATGTTGTTCATTGTCTTAATGTTTGTTTTTGTTTTTGGATTCCAAACTTTTTTTAAACTGAGCTGAACATGATTCTCATGCACTTATAAACAAAACATTAGCTTATTTAAAAAATCATAGAAATACACTATATTTAGTTTCTTGTTATCTAGAAGGCTTTTTATTCATCCATTTATTTACTTCTTGAAAACTAGTGTAAAAATGTTTTTTTAATTAATTTTTAATTTATTGTTATTATGCTTTATTTTTGTGATCCGTGGGGCTGCAACTAACAGTTATTTTTATTATCAACCTGCTGATTATTTTCTCAATTAAAAATAATTAATGAAAAATGTCTGTTACAGTTTCCTACAGGTCAGGCTGATGCCTTCAAATGCCTTGTTTTGTCCAACCAACAGTTTAAAACCTAAATATTTTCAGATGACAAAAACATTAAATATACACATTAGGGAAGCATTTTTACTTTTAAAAAGACTGAAAATAGTTCCTAAATAATGTAATTTTCTGCCGATCGACTAATTAATTAATTGACTAATCATTTCTGCTCTGGTTATCAGTGCTCCTGTATCTAAGTAGCAATAAAAAAATAAAATAAAATAAAAAATCTACATGGCTAACATATGAGCAAACTCAGTCTCAGATAGACATCTTATCATTCATTTTGAGTCGTGTTTGTGTCCACATGATCAATTCAAGGCCAATATTCACTCTTTTTTCTCTATCTCCTTAGCTGCTAAATGCTGACAGCAGGTTTATCTGAGTGTTTTAGTTAAAATCAGGCTGCATCTGCTGCAAACAACACTGCTGAGAGTGAAGATGGTGAACTGAAATGATAAGGTTGTGAGCAGTAAAACCAAAACACTGAGCTGAAAGACACTAAAATAGCTGCAAAGCAGCTGCAGAGTTGGGAAATTACAAAGTCATTTGATATATTGTAAAAACAAAATATACTGATTAGAGCAGCTCTGACAGCACTAAACAACACTGTTGTCAGAGGTTTCCCTGAGAAATTAACACTAAAACCTCATAGAAAACATAATTTGTTAGTTACGTCTGATTTCTGAACACCGAGCAAAGGGAAGTTAGTATCAAGAGAAAAATGATTAGGATCTGGTATTTTCATGGGATTTGCTGATTATAAAATAGAATTTAAATAGCCCTGTCGGTAAGATGCAACTGTTTCAGTACGGTACTGCCACTGAAACTGTTTGAACTGTGCTTAAGATAGCTTAAGACACCAATTCTCAGCAGGGAATGTGGCAAAATGAAGAATACTAAAGTTGGAAATTATGCAAATATGGTTGACTTTCTGAGTATCACTAAAAACAGAGAAGAAAAAATGAATTGTAAATGGGAGGTGAGAAAGGAGAATCATGTGAGCAAAAGTGTATGTCTATAATTGTATACTATACTGTATATTATTAGTCTGTAGTATGGATCTAAGACTCACCTCGGGTCTTCAGACATTATAAAAATCACAATTTCACATTAACATCCAGCAAAGTTCAAAACAGCCTCAGGAAACAAGAGTCACAAAGAAACTTTATATAGTTTTCAAGTATTCAAAACTGTTAAATAAGTACAAGATGTGTTCACATGATTTACATATTGGACAATATATGCACTGCCCATTTTTAATTCTCTTTACATGTGTCCCACTACCCACGCAACACGCTAAAATGTCCGCAAACTATTCACATTGGTTTTGCCTTTTTTTTTTTTCTTTTTTTTTTTTAACTTTTTGAATCAACTGGAAATCTTGACAGCTGTCTATTGGACAAAGACCACACAGACGGAACACCTGGAACAGTTTACAGTGTAGGATGGAGACGTCCGACGAAGGGGAAGGACAGACTGAGCCAGGTTCAGAACGGTGATTAGTTGCTGGTGATATGAACAGTACATATTAACACAAGAAAAGTGGGTTAACATTCAATCTCTGTTGATCCCTTGATCTGTTGGGCAGTTCATTAACTTCCACACAACAAACAAAAAATAATATACAGAAGGACTGATGGTGGACTTGTGTTGAACTGTGTCAGTATTTCAAAGGTTGGGTGCAGATGGCTTAGCATTTTCATTCCTCATTGATCAGCTGTGTCACAAATTTGGTCTAAACGTGTCAAAAAGCTTTTTGTTAAGGCACCTAATGCTGTTGGATAGACAGTTGTTATGATAATGATTTTTTTTTTTTTTTTTTTTACAATTTTTGCCAACTAAAAACTTTAAGTATATGTGCTCCTGTAAAGAAAACAAGACCAGGTCAAAACCTAGTTTCTGGCTGCACCGCGTCCTGTCAATGTGAGAAACCTGAGACGCAGCTGAACACTGTTGGGGAACCACTGTAAAAATCTACTTTCAGTGGAAAGTTGTGCTGAAGCCTGTTCAGGAAGTTATCAAATTAAGTAATTAGCTAATTAGCATATTTGTGAGGTCAGTATGTTGTGTTTGCATCCTGCCTAGTGTCTCCCAGTTTCAGCCCGTTATCTGTTTGCTCCCATATTTTATTTTATTTTTAATTTAACACAGAGAAATTCCCAATAAAGCTGTTCTCTTTGATCAGACATCAGGTAAATCAGATGGGTTTCTCAGAGCAGATCTTTAGTCCAGATTGTCCGCTCTGTTATTTGAAAGTGATCAGATCGGATTTGTGAGTCCAGACATCATCAACCTTTCTGCATGGGTTGCTCTAGTAACAATACACAAGTCAGTAATTTCGTCGCTACCGTCGCTCTGGATTTGATGCCTTTGTTGTGTCACGTTCCAAGTGACTCAAAAGACAGGGCGCGGTCCAGCCAAAAAACAAAAATACAACTTAAATAAGCTACAGATGAAACTGATAAAATGTGTATTACTGATGTAAAAGATGTATTTCTATAGAATTTGGGCCTGTCAAAGTTAATGCTGCCATCTACCAATACAGAGTTACACAGGACAGAAATTCAAACATAGTATGGAAATAAAAAGTAGCACCACAGAGAAAAGAATACATGATTCTATGCTAGTAAGAACATTTCAGACAATGTGATTTTCCTCCTCAAAACTCTAGTGTCGATGGACATCTGTTAACTTTAGAGCTGCAATTATTTTTATTATCGATTAATCAATTAGTCGTTTGGTCAATAAAATGCCAGAAAATTGTGAAAAATGTCAATAACAAGTTTCCAAAGACCAAGATGGCGTCTTCGAATTTCGTGTTTTGTCCAATAAACTGTGCTAAACCAAAACGTGCTGAGTTTACTTCCATCGAAGACTATAAAAAACAAAAACTATTCACATTTGAGAAGCTGAAACCAGATTTTCTTCATTCATTAATAATCTATCAAAACAGCTGATAATTTTACTGTCAACCGAATAAATGATTAATCGATCAATCGTTGCAGCTCCAGTTAACTTGCTTCCAAAAATCTGATTTCGGTAAATAAAACAAAGTGAGACTTGACTTGAGAGAAAATAAATGTCATAACTCAGTGGAGGGACATCAGCCAGTCTTCCTGTACATTACTTTGAGAGATTTAAAAGCATCTAGGTAGCCTTTATATGTGGATTAGCTTTATGTTCTCAGCTGTTGAAAAGGGTTGAACTACCATGTGTGCCATGTTCCCATTATACAGTAGTCCCCAGAAACAAAGAGAAACACTGGTCCATTTAATTTCCGACACCTCTGACTGTACTCAGCTGATTAGAAAACCGTGTGTGCTTTAATTTTTTGTAAGTCTGTAGCTTAATTAATTTCCTTACAGATCCTGGAAAATAATTGTGCAACACCATTACAGCTGATCCTTATCACATGTTATGAGCGTGTGACATCTGCAGGCACATGCATGTTGTTAGTGCTCACATTGCAGTATGACAGGTTTTTTTTTTCCCCCCATCTTGAACGTCAGCTTTTCTCCAGTGGTCTGCAACACACAGACTTGGTTTTGGTGCATGTTAAATCTATAACATAATAAACTATAAATTCTGCTTGAACAACTCTTTGTATAACACTCACGGGAATAACAAAGCATTAAACATGATGTGGCTAAATTCTACACAGAGACACATGATTAACTTACACAGTAAAAAAAAATGCTGATAGTTAATGAATTTCTGAAATTCAAAGTGGTTCTTTAACAGCTGAACTACTGGGATAATGACAACATGGCACTTGGATCCAAATGAAGTGACTGACTGATCTTATAATGCCTCTGGACTAACCACACCATACTGCACGGTCAGCATGGTTTGCCACACAAGTTACAAACTATGAGACAAAATCATAAGTTCAATAAAAACCTGCCTATGAGACAGAGGGGATAGTCACCATACTGTACACTTTCTACAATATCCATGTCCATTATGAATATAACAAGTGCATTCACTGAAAGGAATAGTTGAACTTAAAACAAATTCTAGTTTTTCACTTGGGACCAGGTCAAATTACTCAGAAACAATAAGAAGACAAATTCCCGCAGTTTACATTTAGCATAGTGTGCAGTTTAAATGCCAGGAGAGAGATGGACTGGATGAGTGAACTTTTGCTTAATCAATGCAACTTACAAATTACACTTATTGATGAACACAACTTAAGTGAAAAACAGAGATTTGTTTTAGGTTAACAGCACCCTCTAGTAACGTTCATTCAGATTCTTATTTCTTCAGCAATTTTTTTGTTTTTAAATTACTGTACTTCTTTTACATCAACACAAGTTGATTAGCGAGTCATCTTTATTTACAGGGAAAAGTGGAAGTGATGAGCTCCACAGCTTATGCATTGAGCCTCAGAGACTGATCCTCTCTCCTCCTGGAGGAGATATCGATGTCTATGGAGTCTTTACCCACAATGAGTCGGAGCCGCTTTGCTGGAGGAAGTGGAATGAAATCGTCTTCGAACTCATTGTCGAAGTAATCATCGTCGTCCTCCCCTTCCTCGTCGTTGTCCTCTTCAGATGAAGGGTCTGCCAGGACCTTTTGAGTCCGATGTCCACCATTCCTGGCTTCCAGACTCTGACCCATGTCCCCATTATAGGACATCTGTTCCGCCTTCGTCTGGGATATTCTCCGTGCATCATCCTCTCTCTTCAGCTGGATCTTCAGCTTGGTGGAGTTACTGTGGACCACAGGGGCAAAGCCGTTATTCAGTTTGGCTATGTATGAGCTACCTTTGTCCTTATCGTGGTCCTTGCTGAACTTGATGCTGATTTTGCTGGAAGTTGCAGAGTTGACCGTAGAGGCAGAAAGGTTGGAGGAGCCAATGGGATCGTTGGGGTCATTGGTCTTGCTACTGCTGCTGTCCCTCCGCCGGCGGAGCGTCAGTTTGGGGATGCCTGTGTTGTTCTCCAGGATCAGCTGGGCATCATATCGTGTGATCTGACGTTTCTTCTTGCCCTTGTCTTGTGACCGGCAGCCACTCTTACCCTTGTCCCTGCGGAGGGATTTGCTGCCATTGGCAACCCCGTTGTAGTCCCTGTGCCGGTCGGCAAAGCTCAGCAGCACATTGCCGCAGTCTGAGAAGTTAGCGGTGTGGCCAGCAGCCATTGGCATGAACGGCTCACCGTACGAGTCCTCACATTTAATCGTCCGCTCGGTCCTGAGCCGCGTCAGCCGTTTCTGCCTGGTGCATGAGCCTCTTCTAGCATAGCCAGTGTCTAATGCCGGCTGCTCCAGTCCCACTCCATGGCGGAGATACTCCTCCATGTCAGCTGGCTCTGTTTTAATGACCACTCCACCAGGGACTGGGCTCAAGCCGTCCATGGCACTAGGCTCCAGCTTAATGCCAGCTGCCGTTTCCTGGGCTTTTACAAGGGTCCGTGTGGACCTGCGAGTTCTGTATGTCGAACACTGGCTACCCTCACTGCTTTGCACAACAGGTAGACTGCCATTTTCTTTGGCAGCATGACGGGTGAGGCAGCCCCGCTGGCCTAGTGTCTGCTGCACCAGCTCCTGTCCATCCTTCTCCTTTTTAACTGTGACACCTTTACACAGCGACACCTTTGAGTCCCTGAGACCCAGCTGGCAAGTCTCTCCTTTGGCCAACGCCTTGGGCTCTGCACCTCTCCTGCGACACCGCAACTGGACTTTACTTAGTGAAGGCTTGGATTGGGATTTTAGTCTCTTTGGTACCCTGTTATTGTTTACACGACCTTGTTTTGAACATGAGGTAGTAAGGGCTCTTGACAAAGTCTGTCTGGTTTGAGTCCTGTTTTTATACTTCAGGCCAGATGATGAGGATGTTCTTTTTCTGGCAGCTGGAGAGAAAAAACACAATGTTGAATATTATGCATTTAAAGCAATGTCAGAAACGTCATTTTACAAGATTAAATCTATTGCTGAGCTCTCCTGTATGTAATTAATCCATACAGTTGTTGAATGTTGCCTTTACCACATTGCTTTGTTACCACATTGCTTTGTTACATGGGATTTCTTCTACCTATGAAGAATGGTTCAGTTTTTAGGGGATTCTTACATTGATGTGTTTTTGGCATTTCCTGAGAGTCTACATCGGTGTGGGAGCCGACAGAGTGACTGTCCGAGCTCCTGTTTCCTTCCCCCAACTTCTTTAGCCTGTTCAGACGCTTGTCCGTCTCCCGCAACCCGTACTTGCTGTTGATCACCGGCACCTCCACTGGCAGTCCAGCTTTGGATTTGAAAGCACCAGTGCCCCGTCTGCTCAACAATAACACACACACACACACACAGAAAAAACAATAAAAATCATTTTTACATTATTTGAGGCTCTTAGAAATTGGGAGGCAATTTTCACTATCATTTATTTCCATATTTTTTAGATCAACAATTAATCAAGGAAACAGCAAAATTCAGCCCAATAATTCAGCTTTACGTGTGAGCTGACAGTACTGTGTATAGATGTATTGCATTAGCTCAAAGCTGCCTATCAGTACCTTACAAATCACATTTTGATGAAATTCTTAAAACCAAACTGTGGCTTTGATGTCTTAATTAATGGCATGAAGTGTATATTAACTTATACTGTGGATATAAAACATTCAATAGATTCTGCATACAAACTCTTTTATAGTGCGTTCATTGTTACACCTACCGTTCACATGTATAGCATTCACAAAATTCATTGTTTTCCCCAAAAAATCCGTCTCCATAGTAGCACGAGATTTCCTCTCCCGGTTCAATGTCCCTCAAAACCTTCACACAGGCTGTGTCCCGACCTGTCGATACAAACTAAACAAATAAAAATAAAAATTTGTTTGTTAGTGCGCTCGAGTATCAATATTTAACAGCACCCAATCCAAGTATTTCTTGGTTTCTAAAGAGACATTTTAAACAGAAACCTACCTTGCAGTTTGGCCGACAATCTTGAAAAAGAGAGGGAATAAAAGAAATTAGTATGACAATTCTTAAACTTCAGGTTGTCTCTGTATGTAGTTACTGTACTAACAATCCCCCAAATCACTAAGAGATAATAACCAATTTTTAATTAATACCATGATTGATGAAGGCAGCTGGCCCCAACCAGAGCTGTGCACAGTTCTTGCGAGTTGAATACATGACACTGAAGTCATTCTCCCCATGTCGGAGCAGCAAGTTCTCCTCGCTCTCTGAAAGCTCAGCAATGCAGCCCACCAGGTACTCGATCTTGTCATTTCTTTTCCTGTAAAACAGAACAATGCAGGATGGTTAATTACAGATTGCATCAGTAAGCTTCATTACTTTGTGTCAGAATGCTTTTACACATACAGTTCTGTATCTGTGTAAGCTACAGACTGAGTTAATATCTGTAAGGCTGTAACAATGACTTTAATAGCTAATTAGTCCATCAACAAAAAATTAATGGGCAACTATTTTGATAATAGATTAAATGTTTCAGTCATTTTTGGACCAAAATTACCAAACATTCTCTGGTTCCCACTTGAGCGACTGGTGGAGAACCCATGACTCTACCTGCAGTACCACACCCACTCACAAAACTAGAACTCTTAAATGCATTCAGTGGGTGAGGGCTAGTGATAGCAGTACATTGACTAGTGGTGTAGTTATAAGCAGATTGCAGTATGTCCTCACCACTCCTTTGTAGCCACAATTTTAGCTCCATTTTGTTCTGATGAGTAGCGATTGCAAGGGAGAATCTCAAACCCGCTGTCTGTGGCAAACATCCGCAGATACACAAACACCTGTACAAGACAAAAAGTTAGTTCTACAATTGTTTGGTCAGGTGTGGTGCTGGAAGAAAAACAATATTTTATATTATGCAACAATATTTTTACATGTTGCTTGAAGAGCTTTTCTTGAGCTTTTGTCTTGTGGAGAAAGAGATTTCGGGACCAGTCTCCTGACGTCAAAGCTCTGAAAGCTTTCTCCAAATTGTCATGTTTCTTGAAGCGCTCGATGATCTCTTTCAGCTCCTCTTGTCTTCCCTTAATTGGTCGAAATCTGTGGGGACACAGTAAGCAAACGTTAAGGTGACACTCCAAAATAAAATGCAACAATCTAAACAAAAGACATCCATGAACAACAGGAATGCAGTAATGTGACTGTGATCAGGCTGCACCATCATCGATATCACTGTGATAAATCTGCTGACCTCGTGTTCATTTTGTGAGTTTGAAAGCCCAGATATGGATCCAGAATGAGACTTGTGGTCAGATCATCGTTCTCACACAGCTCCTTGGCAGTCATTCCTGAGGAGGGTACGTAGCGCCTCTCTGCCTCCAGATTGGCTGCATTAAACCCTGTAAACACCAAACACAGGCTCGTGTTAAGAGTATGTAATGACTGATGAATCTAGACATTTGCCCACATTTGTCTCGACATTGCATAAACTCACTGCGGCTACATCTTCGGTTTCTGGGGTGGGCTTTGTTGTGGCGCAGGGATGCCCGCTGTGAATGCTGAGAGCGAGTCTGGCTCTGGCTCACAGGTTGCTCGCTGGTCAACTTGTTTCCGTGTCGTCTGCCATTTAATACCATGTTCTTGGATTCGCCCAGCCACTTCATGCCCACAAGCCCCCTGGTCCAGTTGCATTTAGTCTCCGAGTTGAGGAAACACTCTTGAGTGGGGAAGACTGTGGTCTAAAGTTTGAAACCTGGAGACAGAGTGGAAACAACAACATACACAGACAAGTAATTTTACTTAGCTTACACAAACAAGAATGGAAATGAATATGTAGACGTGTTACAGGCTGAACTGCCAAAGGGAAAACAATTAATACACCATTTAGTGAGGGCAAGAAATTAAATCTTTCTCACTGAGTTAAGAACACCCTATAATTCTTTGCCCTGATCACACATTATGTTAAACTACATCTGAATTGTGCTCATAAGATCTTGTGATCACGAGATAACAAATATGTAATTGCCCCTAAATGGCTCCAGAAAGCACTGGGATACAATTACTAAGAGATGGTCAGGAATTCACACATAAGCAGTGCAGAGAATCTAACCATTGACCACTTTACAGAACTGTCCACACATCATGTGGGTACACTTCAGTTCAACTTTGCCAAACAACGCGGACAAGATGTTGAGGTCTACATGAAGTATCAGTCAGTCAGTCAGTCGCAGCAATGGCCAAGTTAATGTTCTACGACCATTAACACCTGTTGCAGGCAGCTGTTGAAATCAAAATGTGAACAGCATCAGTCAATTTTCCCAGTAGTGACTAGGGCTGTTTACACTATGGCAGGTTTAAGGTACACAGAAGCGCTGAGGAAACAAATTTAAAATAATCCTGCAGTGCCGCTTAGTGGTAACCCCAAATAATGCACTGGCTTACTGTCAAGTGCAACAACAACGTCTGTGGAGCTATCATCCATATCTATAAAATATCGTTTTGTTTGTTTTTTTTATTTATGGAATATATAATCACATAAACGAGACACATCACGTTCAGATTTATGACTGCACAAAAACCCTGGTACAGTGTCGATACGCCTGTCACATGAGTAATGTAGTTTCCAACGCAAAAATACGACGCAAGAAGCATCATCTCATTTGTAATTGATGCATTAAAATGTTATGCATTCTTGCTCGGAAGCTAATGTTAGCCACAATATAACACGGCATGCCACAGGGATCGGGAAAGGCTGTGGAAACCCGGAAGGCCACACCGACAGATGAGGCCGAGATTGTACGAGTTATCAATACAGCTCGCATTGTTTGCTAACAACTGCCATCTCTCCACCCATTCACTTCGTTAGCATGGAGCTAACAACCAAACGCGACGCCAGGGAGACGTTCGGCCGTGGTGGTTAGCTTGCAGCAAACGCCGGCAATATGCCATCATGGCAATTTCCAATGAGCAAGTTGACGTAGGCTACCAGCCTCAAAAACAAAAACAGCTTAGTCGTTCAATACAAAGACCAAAGCACAACATTAGAAGAATGGTGACATGGTGATGGTGGTATTTAACGACAGTATTACACCATAATACATCAACTCCACATCTCAAGCGGCTTCGACATTTTCCATTATGTATGCAAACCGCAAACACTCAAATACAACCGTGACGGCCAACGTCTATTAAAACTTGCCTCCTGGTTTTAAGAGCACAACCCTCGGTGATAAATATCTCACATCAACGTACTTCTCAGTTTGAGCTAGCTAGCATCAAACTTCAGCAGGCTGCTAACTTAGCTTCGCCGTCAGCTAGCACAGTCAATAAAACACCACAGCACTCGGCCAATACACAATGCAGTTACCATTTCTCCCGTTAACGACATAACGTTGACTTCTATCCACCAAATATTCGACGACGGTAGCCGATAGCTTGCTGCACTCGTGTCCCAGAGAGTAACGTTAGCTGCCGTTATGCTACCTACCTGCAGACCACCGGACCACGGCAGCTAACACCGCGTTAGCTCGGGCTGTTTGATGTGGAAGCCATTAGCTATCTTAGCTGGTTAAATCTTGCGTTTGTAAGCGATGTAAAAGTTACTTTGCTTGGCTGTACCGTTGTATATGCGATCTATTGTAGTTATCCAAGAAGGCTAATGATCGTCGGCTCGGTGCGGGTGATGTTATTGATCATGATAGCTGGCAGTTAAACAGCAGTAAGCTCAGAGCGTTTTCACGCGTTGGTAGCGTTAAATGTCCAGAGACGACAACAGAAACTAAACAAACACACACAATACTCACTGGGTGATTTTGTAAAACAGTCATGAAACAAAACACCACTCCTTCAAACTAATCCAAATTTGGCACGACACCCTAAACGAAAATGTCACAGGAAACACATTTTTTTTTTAGAAATTAACATTAAAATTCAAGATGGCGGCCTAGCACAGGAGAGAGGGAGAGAAAGGCGCAGCACAGCCATCCTAAAGAAAATAGGTCCAACAAATACACAACGGTTCTCGTCCGTGTGGCCCGAAATGAGAAACAGCACACCGTGATATAGTGTGCAACTTCAGAAGTGGACGCTGTAGGCCAGTTTTTGTAGCGTTTGTTGAAAAAAAAAAATCGAAAATCGTTATCTTAGTTTGTGCCAGTAATTGTCGGATGTACACAAAAGTAGTGCTGCATAAACAAACCTCTTTACGCTTCCTAAAGAATCCAGCGGTAGTGGGCAGACAGACGCTAACGGTGGGTTCTGCTCTCCGTTTCATGGAGAACCTCACCAGAACAAGCTATAACAAGTCAGCTTACAGCCACAACTACACAAGAGGTCCTTTGACTTCTTCCTTTTACTGCACTGTTATTTTGATGTCCCCCCTCCTCAGTCATCACTTGTTAATGTGGGTAGCACAGATCTGTAAATAGGCCATTCCTCAGTTTATTTATTTTTTTTACAGAACCAGAACATGTTCCATTGCATATCCAGTCCTAGCTGTTCCACGTCGTTGACTTATCCTTTGATAGTAACTTAGACATTAACTTTGACATTCACTTACTAATTTGAATTAAGTAAAAATTCACTTAGCACACTACACATAAATTTATAAAGATAGAGAAATACATAAAACATATTAAAATACAGACAGATGAATATGTTTAAAAAATATACAAAAAATAAAGTTATTGAATATTAAAAATATGGCTTTTTAAATTGTTTCTTTTCTTGGGGCCACTTATGTTCTATGTGAATCCCTTTAAATGGTCTTGTTAAAACGTGCAAAACTTGCCTTGCCTTAAAGCAGACAGTTCAACAGCATCATTATAGAGTAGTAGTCAACATTGCTGTTTAACCATGCAGGAGCTCAGACAGGGAGCCTGGAGAAATACTGTTAGACTAAAACACTGGTTGTAATTCATTCAAGTGTCATTGTTGAGCTACATGCCTTGGTTTAATGTCTGTCATGGTCAGACTCTGCCATGTCTGTCGCCTGTCCTTGGTTTTTGATGATAGGCTCATTTGTAGTCCTGTCTGACGTCCCCCCAGAAAGCATTATTTTTCTCTTTACAGAAATGTTATTTTAGATAAGTCGAAGAAACCACATGCTCAACAAAACAGATGTAGGAGATGACAGTGTCTGCATAATAATTCATATGTATACAAGATTAGCTAGAACAGTGCATATGAAGTCTCTCTGCAGTTTGACAGTCTTAGCAAGAGCACAGTGGCCAAGATGCACTGCACTGCAACTTAAAGCTGGACAAATCAACATTTTAGTAGTTACAATGGAAAAATAACTAGGCCTATGTGTAATGTATCAGGTGCTGTTATAGTGATGAACTTACTGCAGACTCCACAGTTCCTCTTAGCTTTATGGAGCATTTTAGCAACTTTCAGCTAATTGTTTTGGTGTTATGGTCGCACCACTCGCTGCTCTTGTCAGCAGCTTGCCCTTGTATCAGAGATAAAGCTTAGGTAAACCCACTAAATATTACCTGTTCATCAAAAGACAAGCAAATGTTGTGTTGGGATTGCAGGTGCAAGTTAGCACATTTACATTGATGCTGTTGTCACTTTTCATTAATGTGCATGACCTCCATAAATAAAGACATAAACGAGAAATTACAGTGTGTGTTGTCAAAGTGGTGAAGATGTTTTCTTCATTGCACTTGTATTTTGTCTGTGGTTTTTTTTTTGGTAAGCTGAAAGGCAAATGTAACAGTACATGCAAACATAAACAACTTTATCATACCTGTTATTACTACCAGTCTGTGATATGGTGATATACTATATATACTTGAGTGGATGGAAAGTTGTACCAGTACTGTGGTTGTTTATTGGGTCATTGATGTTTTTTTTTTTTTTTCAAAGTTCTCTATTTGTTGTTGTTGTTGTTGTTTGCAATTTTAACCCTTTCTCTTCTGTATCACTTGATATATGAACATATTTTCAATTACTAAGAAATTTGTGAGGAACTGTTGTGTACAGAGCAAAGCTATAACATTATGTATTTACTAACAAAAATGATGTAACACAACTCCTCCTCATCATTTAATTCTCACTGAAAATCAAACAATCATGTTGTTAAAAAAATCTGGTATGACATTTTTGGGATTTGTCTACATCTGAGGCAACCTGTGGACATGTTAGGTGAGCTCAATAAAAGAGTGTTGTAGTGATTGTTCCAACAACATAGATATAAGCTGAAGGAACTTCGTTATCCTGGAGCGCTGCCCAGAAACAGCCACAAGAAGCTTGAACCTGGTGGGCGTAGAAATTCGCCTTTCATTGCATAGCCATACAATGTGTGGGCTGCATCGCCCCGCTGCATGTGTGAGGAAGACAGCTACCATGGAAACCACCTAAATACCTTTTCCCCTAACAAACCCTGACCTTCTCCACTCTGTTTGTAATGAAGGTGTAAACTAAGCTGGAAGTCTCCCCAGTTGGGGTATTTAAAATCCATCTGTACACTGCACATAACGTGTGACTAGGCAAGTGGTTCCATTATCACTTCAGTGTGGCCTCTTGATTTTAGTGTTTGGCAGTACATTGTGTACATATTTAATTCATCACTGTCCTCTTAAAAGCCCAGAAGAAGAATGAATGTCTTATGATGTCAGCTGATGTATCTTCTAAATGATTTAGTGCTTGGTTTTAGCTCAACATGACACTCTGATGACTGGCTGTGGTTTTTGTGCA
The DNA here is from genome assembly GCF_017976425.1 of Toxotes jaculatrix. Classification (NCBI taxonomy): domain Eukaryota; kingdom Metazoa; phylum Chordata; class Actinopteri; family Toxotidae; genus Toxotes; species Toxotes jaculatrix. The sequence goes on along the minus strand of NC_054394.1, from coordinate 30,703,019 downwards.
CTTTAAACACATTATATAATCTAGACACTTACAGCCAAATGACACGGTCTGGATTAAACAAACAAAAAGTTATAAAGCTTTTCTAACTGCCACATTATTAAACAATCATCACTTGATATGTGGACTTATAGTTTTTTAAATCTGTTGTATTTGATGTAAAATCATAACATAATATACACTTTTTTTTGGCATAACCACAATTAAATACAGTGCGACCAAAGAACAGTATGAATATGATATAATCAATATATTAACAACACTCTTAAGAAGAAAGAAGAAGGAAGAAAAAAGAAAACACTACAAATAAACAATACAATAAAGTGGGGGAAATGCAACAGAAGATCTTTTACAACAGAATTATTTTTTATGTTAACATTTACAGTAGAAAGAAGAGACATAAGTGAATTTAGTTTTCTGTGCGAATGAGTCACCACTGACCATAAATACCACCACTACTACTACTACGACTACTACTACTACTACAATACTAATAATAATAATTGCTAACTGTTTTTGAAACTTTCAAACCAATAAAGCAGCTTTGAGTTTGTTATGTTTCTGTTATTTGTTTGGCTCCTCCACTTCCTTTTTTTATGTTAAGAAATTATACGTCGCGCTACGTCAGAGGTCGAAGTTTACAGCTGACGTAGGAGGGCTCGTGGTTGGAAGGTTCGCGGGAAACGTCCCTAAACAAATCGGTTCCGATGGGCACGCGAGCGACTTCAGCCAGCGTTTGAACTTTAACCGATCGACTTTAGCGTCTTCTTTAAACGCGCTAATCTAACGCACAGTGTCCGCCGTTAACGAGCAAATCTCACTCCGAGCACCGAACTTTACTTTAGGTAGCTCCGGGCTAACAGGGCAGTGTTAGCGGGCGCTAATCGGTTAGCTTAACACTAACCAGCTCCCTCCGGCTTTTTGCAAGCGGTAGCGGCTAACGGACGGTTCCGTTAACGGCGAGGACACGGTGAACGGGGCTTGAAGACTCGGTAGACGGTGAGTGAAATGGCAGAGAGGCCAGAGGACCTGAACCTTCCCAACGCGGTGATCACCCGCATCATCAAGGAGGCGGTGAGTGGCACGAAACTCAGGCTAAAACCTGCTTTTATTCAGATTTCAGCCTTAAAATTGAACATAGATTACAATAAAAATAAATAAAACCACACAGTGTCAGATATTCTGTGTGTTATATAATTTCTCGAACACATAAATCAGTGCACGGAATGAAAATTAATTGAAAAATAATTCAGATTTTAACTAATGTAAAAGGAAGTATTTTACGATTATTAAACTCAAGAACGGTGGGGGATGTAACTAAGAACATTTAATCTGACAGCCTTAGTTACGTTACAAATTAAGATCTAAGCTTATGATAAAACATGATGTTTCGTTATTGATTAAACCGTAATAATAAACAGTGCTGCTATAAACTACAGTTTCTGGATCATCTGATACTTTACACGTCTAAACTTTTACATACTGGGTTTAATATGCACGTGCATATCTTCTGCAGAATCCACAGTTTCACCTTCCTGTTATTTTTATTCTTTATTTCTTCTTGAGGGCCTCTGCAAAGGTCTCCTGCTTTTCTCATCAAAGCCTCTGGGAGACACACTCCGGTGTTATCATTTGGTTCATTTTCCTGTATAATTTAGCCCACCCCCACTGATGTAAAATCAAAATGTCACTGTAACACAGTGCAACAGCACCACAAACAGCAAGTTGAATCAAAACCTCTTTCAACACTAACTCAACATGATAACGTTAATGAAGGGGGATTTATTTGCAGGACCGCTGTATTAAACTGCATTAGTTTTAGCTTGGCGTACCGAATAAAATGCCAGTTGAGGGTATTTAATGTGATTGAATGTGATTGTTCCTGCATGAATAAATACTTCTCTCAGCCTGCCTGTGTTTTCTGATAAGATGTGTATGTACTTACTGTGGCTTTGAGATAACTCCTCCGCACCGTTTGTTTTCAACAGCTCCCAGATGGGGTGAATGTGTCAAAAGAAGCAAGGAGAGCCATATCCCAAGCTGCCAGTGTGTTTGTGTTGTACGCAACCTCCTGGTAAGAATAAGAAAAAAAATAAATTAGAAACACAGTCAAACACAGTTGTGTATTGATTCACAAAATTCTTTCTGATTCAAGTCGTGTCATGATATAACACATTTCAAACAGCAAAAACATTGGACGCCTGAGTCAACTTACCAAAGCTTTACAGTGTTTTTTTTTTCCTGTTTATCTTGTTACAGTGCAAATAATTTTGCCATGAAAGCCAAGAGAAAAACTCTGAACGCGGGAGATGTTTTGGCTGCGATGGAGGAAATGGAGTTCGAACGATTCCTGGAGCCTCTCAGAGAAGCGTTGGAAGGTCGGTCTCATCAACACCAGTGAATCGCTACAGGTTTTAAGGGAACTGGAATCATAGTAGAAGTTCACACTGAAATGTTAGTGGATCTTATCAGTTAATTGGTACAGGTCCTCACAGGTCCAAAATATGTAACACAGATCTGAAACAGATGAAAACTCTTGTGCTGCTAAGCTATGATTGGACAGATGCTGTTTGCTGGATTAAATAACAGTAATCTAAAATACAATGAATCATGGTGCTGTATTTTACTAACATCTATAATGCTGCATATTTCCAGTTAATGATAGCCATTTCCGTTTCTCAACAGTGTATAAGAAGGGCCAGAAAGGAAAGAAGGAGGTGTCAGAGCAGAAACGCAAAGATAAAGAGAAGAAGACTGACTCTGAGAATGATAAGAGCAGGGAGGAGGAAGAGGAGGAGGAGGAGCGCATGGAGGAGGAGCCTGAAGCCGAGAACGAAGCCGAGGAAGAGGAGGTGGAGAACTGAGGACGTTTAACCACAGAGCTCTGGTGACATGAACGATGAAAGCCACCCCATCAGCTGCTCTGAGGTTATCCCTGTCTGGATGTGATGCGTTTAAGTGATGCTCATTCGTCATTGAACAGCCGTGAATCAATAACATGCAGGTTACAGCACAGCAACACTGGTGAGCTCAGAGGAGACGAGGATACGGTCCAGGTTTCTGTGGCGGCTCAGCTTCTGTCTTCCAACCAAACACACAACGAACATTCAACACAAAGCACAATGAAACCACACATCAGACTTCGTCATGCACTTCCTGATCTTTGTCTCGGTCCACTGTGTATTTAATCATTTTTATACACCTGAGTCACATTTTGATACTAACACTCTTTAGTTTTTTCTTTAACAGGATTTCTTGACAGTAAGAAATGTAGAGTAGTTCAGAAAGTGAAATACAGCTGAAAGTGACTGATTCTGTCCTCACTGAGCCAAAACACAAGCTTTTCAATCAGTTTACCACTGGAGGGGGTGAGAACATCGTCCAGTTACAAACAGGCGTCTGAAATGTATGAGCACTGTTACGATGCCTGTGATATCTTCACACTGAGAAACAGAAACGGTTTCCTACTAAAAACTTTATTAATTTAACAAAAAAAGTTCTCAAATGATAAATGTTGTCTGAACACGTAGCCGTACAAGAACCTTTACTGAAGAAAATGGTGAAAATTTTCCCTTTAAATCAGGAACTATCTCATCATCATTAAAAGAAGTAAATAAAAATAAATATATGTCCTGACATTTGATGCCAGCTACAAAATCACACCTTCAGGTTTTTCACACATGCTGTTTGACAAAAAGCTTAATTTGAGAAATCCTGTGTTGGAAGAAAGGTTGTATTTGTCAGATGAGATCAGTTTCACACCTTTAAAAAAAAAAAAAAAAAAAATTCAAATGTGTTTATAAAAGACAGTGATGGCTGTAATCAACTGCCGCCAGGCTACATCACTTCATATCCAGTACAAATAGCTGCACCAGTGTACGTAGATCTTCTTGTTACTTAACTGCTGATTTTTGAACAGTTTATACTTTTGTAGAATTGTATATGACTGGCTGATATTTTCAATAAATATTTTGTATAAAACCAAACTTGCATTGAAACATAAATGGCTGCAAATGATTCTCCAACCCTGATTTAACTAATCCAGATGTACATGACCAGCTCCAATAGTCCAGTTTGATTAGTTTGTCTTGGAGAACTGAAACTACAACAGTTACAAATAACCTGTTTAATTAGCTGAAATAAAACCGGATAAAATCTCTCACATTAGCCCTTAGGGAAGAAATCAGTTTCCAAAGCTCCATCTATACCCAATTTATATCAACTTAAAATAATTTGCTGGACTCAATTTATGCTAAAGATGCAAAAGCTCATAGCATTTAAATGACAAATTACCATCAAAATGTTTTCTTGTTCTATTTGTTAGCTGTCTCATTGTGTCCCAAATTAAATCTGGGTTTGTTTTTAGTGCACTCACGTGATTTTATAGACTATTTTATTCTGTATATATACAGTATTTACAAAGACATTTAAATGGCTTCTCATAAGTTTTCTATGAAGACTCACAGGAAAACAGGATACCTCAGTAAGCAGCTAAATTAAGGGAGTAGACAAAACCTAATTAAAATAATTTAAACCGCCACGTAAAAACTGCTCTTCTCCAGTTCATGTTAAACTCCAAACAAACATTTCATAACTTTAAACTTTATACCTGACCTGAGAAATTAGTTTGGACTTGTTTAATGTCGACAGAATTAGGTACAGCCAACTAAAACCGATGCAGTCTAATACCCTCCTGTTGTATTACATGTTAGCTTTAGCTGGCTGTACCTAACAAACTGTCCACTGACTCTATGTCCCATTATTCTAATGTAAGGTGTTTCCACTGAGTGTAAACCAAAGGATTAAAAAGAAAAAGAGGAACACAAGGTGCTCAGTTTTTGTGAACAGTTTATTGATGTCAATTTAATCAGATGGGCACTCAACTTTGCCGCTGTTGATGTCATCGATGACATCGTGGGGAGGACGGCCATCGATGGTGCAACCAACAGACTGAGCGGTGCCCAGGATCTCCTTGATAGTTCCTGACAGGGAAAAAAAAAATTGGGAGTTTGTCAAGGCCTGTTAACCTTTATGTCAAAGACAAACATTAAAAGCCCGTAACACAGGAGATACTCTGATTAGCCCTGTCCAGGGTCAGATGGTGAAAATGCGTTTTAACTGATGTGGATTTGAATCTGTGCATTTATATCATTTAGAATGTTCCAGACTTTTCGGCACAGGGTTGTCCATTAGTTTGGGCAGCCCTGTTTCCTAAAGCCGGGTCAATCTGAGCCTCCACTGGATTATACTCAGTCACTGGAACAGACGGGCATAGTGGCGGGAGGCTGAACAGTTCATGCAAATTGTTCATTAATGGTCAAAGAATGAATGAGGGGAAAAAAATGCAGACCAAGGAAACACGTGCCCTACTGTACCAGCTAACAAACATAAAACAGTCAAATTTAGAGTGATGTCTGTCTTTTTCAGTCTAACTCCTGTGTCCTTACCAGAGAGCTCCCTGGCGATGGAGCGAGGCCTCATGATGCGAGCAATGCTCACAATCTCATCGAAGGACACGCTTCCACTGTGCTTGACTGGAAATTTAAAAAAAAAAAAAAAACAAAGGGATGACACACAAACCATCTCATTCATCCTTATTTGTAATTTTAAATAAAAAAGCTTGCTGTGCATTTTTGCCCAAACAATATTTCAGAGTCACTCACTGTTCTTGACCTTCTTCCTGTCACGGGGAGGCTCCTTCAGAGCCTTAATGATCAGAGCAGATGCAGAGGGAACCACCTCAATCTGAAAACACCAGCATCAGGAAGGATGTTATTAAAATGTAATCATAAGGTCTTTATCCTGCCTCCATGAAACTGAAGGAATCAGTGAGTTAGTGAGGCCCATGAAGTGTGACTGAGGTGTTTGTGTGGCAGATGTCTGGTTCCTGATCTGGGACACAGCAGCGGGGTACGTACAGCTGCCTGTCTGTTCTGGATGGTCAGCTTCACGGTGATCCTCAGGCCCTTCCAGTCACCGGTGGCCTTGGCAATGTCGTCACCAACTTTCTTGGGAGACTGGAGAGAAAACACCAAGAAGCAATCAGCTTAAAGCAGAAGGAACAGGAAACAAAAACCAGAGCTAAATGATTTCACTCAGACCGAAGCTGCGACTAGAACTGAGATGTTAAAATGTAGTTCTTATGCCTTAATAGTGTAAATATAATTCATTGATTAACATCCAATATTGTCCTGGATAAGTTTGTGTTCCAGACTTTTCGGCACAGGGTTGTCCATTAGTTTGGGCAGTCCTGTTTCCTAAAGCCGGGTCAATCTAAGCCTCCACTGGATTATACTCAGTCACTGGGACAGACAGGAATAGTGGCGGGAGGCTGCTGAGAATACTGATGAATATATTTTAATACCCACCAGACCCAGAGGTCCGATTTTGGGGGCCAGAGCTGAGGTGGCTCCGACTTCTCCTCCTGTGCATCTCATGCACACTGCAAGACAAAGAAGAACAAAGGTTTCAGCTGCAGTTTCTTCACACATTCACTCACAAAAACCCTCTGATTAACGCAAGCTCAATATACAGCTCAGCTCCGCTGTACTGCAGTGATCTGATGTAGCTTCTGTTACGTCCTGTAGAGATCAGTTCACTCTGCTTATAATAAAGTCCACAGAAGGAGCCACAGAACATCAATCTTGTGTGAAAATGCAGTTAAATTTCACACACCTCCATCAACACTGCTAAAAAAGATGAGTCACATTAAAATATGATTTAGTTAACCACTTATAAACGGTCAAACTCCATCTTACACAAAAGGATTTAGAGCTTTGTAGAGCTTTGTGTGCACCCTTCAGCTAAAAATCAGTGTGGTGACATGGACAGTGTGCAGTACACTCCATTACTTAAATGATGATCATTCAGGGCAATTAAAATCTGATGGACACACCTGATAAGGACTGGGTGCTAAAACCAGCATCACAGTATCTTCAAACTTATACATCTGATACATCTTATGGCACTCAAAAAAAAAATCTGTCACCAATTCCCCGAAAACGTCGGCTTTCTTGTTATTGCAGGACCATGATTTTTTTCTTTATATAATGAAATAATTTTAATGTTTCCTATGATTAGCACTGCTTACAACATCCACCAAGCACAACTGAAGAACTGGATCCAGAATGTCTTGGTTTAATAGTAGTTATCAGAATTGTTCCAGATGTAATAGACAACCACTGGACACTGCTATAATGCATCAGAGCTGTGATAATGAGTTAAGCAACAAGTAGAATCATTTCTTAAAAGACAAAGTGCCAGAGTTCTCCAGTTACAGCTTCTCTAATGTTTATGTTTTCTGGTTTCCTCAATTTTCTATGGTAGTAAACCAATTATCTTTGTGTTTTGAACTGCTGATCAAACAACACATTTGGGATGTGTGAATTTGTGATGGTCATTTATCACTGTTTAGACAAATGACTAAGACAAAATCAACATTAAAAAAATAATGCCAATGAAAACAGTAAATGTAGCTCTACAATATAATCATTCATTACACAGAAGTAAATTAATCTGTAAATAAATAAGTCCAACCTGATACAGAATTAACAACTGAATGCTTAAATGGGTCAAATTATTCATAATGTGATATGATTATTCATAGTAATTAGTAAAAATGATAATTAAAAATACCTGAACGAATGGGTCATAAAATAAAGATTTGAGATATAAACAGTTTATTTAACGTTGATATTAAACTTTACCACAATTTATATTAAATACAGCTGTTACTCAGCTCTCACATCTTCATAAATGTATGGATAAGCTATGTTAGCATATCTGGCTAACTGCGGTCACCACCCCATGCTGCATGAACAGGGAACCATAGACTTGAGTACGCTAGCATAGCATTACATTAGCAGCTAGCAGGTTTGTCCCACGTGCATCCCCGAAGTCCAATTATGCTATCTAAATGTATTACACCGTCACGTATCTTATCAAATGTCAACAGCTGAATACATTAAATCCCGAGGACACCAAACAACACATCATTTTCTTTTCTTGGTCGGGTTCCGTGCCCTATCTTTACCGTTTTCTCGGCGCCGTTCAGAAGTCGACAGACACCGAACGACTCCATCTTGGCTGTGAACAAGCTTCAGCTTTTATTACCCACTCGACAGTGAAAACATACCAATCTTAACCTCGTTGGGGTCGAATTTGGGAGGCATGTTGCTGCTGTGATGGTTGAGCTCAGTTCAGCTTGGTTGGTGAGGGTGTCGGATGAACCCGGGTTCGGGACGACCGAAAACTGTTGCACCTTCACCTCTAAGGGGAGAAAGAAAGGCCGAGTGGTCGCCGATCATGTATTTATAATTCCGCTAAGTCCCGCGAGAGGTTGTGATTCAGTTCTCGTTGTGACGTAAAATCGAATTAATGGATGGGTGCTCTCCCTGGACGAGTGTGTTTTAATTTGTATCAATAAAACAAAATAAAATCCTCATGAAGGAGTATGCCATATTAAATCTATGGCAATGAAGATAAAAGAAAACGAAGTAAAAATAAAAAGGTGTAAAGGTAAAACTAATTAAATGAATTTAAACTAATGTAATAAAAAAGGTGAAAAGTTGTCCCCATGGAGGAGTGCCTATTGCATTCAGTCTTGCCAACAAAAAAGATAAAATAAACAAATGACATTAAAAACAAAATTTAAAATAACGATTTTTAAAATCCCCCTCGAGGGGAGAACAGCATATACCATTTTTGCCGATAAATATCAAATAAATAAAGTAGAAATAAAAAGGATATAAAGGATATAAAATTGGTGAACACTAGAAAGGTTTTTGTCAATAAAGACTAAAAAAAAAAAGTTATTTATTGAAGCACTCCCAATAAAAGTTTTATTTCGTAAGTCTATTGCCAGGCGTGTTACACACAGCTTTTTGTCGTACTTTGTGTCTTTGTGTTTGTCTGCACCAAACTCAAATCCCTGTAGGGTAATTCTAAATATGACAAACACAAGACTTGACCTATACTTGTGTGTATGTACTGTATCCAGTGTTACTGATGTAAGTGAAGTAATGCAGACCACTGTGAGAGATTTTGCTTGTGTTTAATGGATGTTGAAATGCTGAGAGTTTTGTCGGTGGTGGTTATTTTCTGAACTGGCTCATGAACTCAGAGGAGGCCAAAGTGCTGCATGTGGGTGCTGAGTGGATGAACATCCTCTGTAGCAGGATAATGGACCTGAAGCTGGTATTGTGCTGAGTATTGTGTCAGTATTACAGTGTATGCTACTGTGGGGCTTTGCCATGTTTGGAGGTTGCTGTTAGTTGTTTTAGCACAACAGTTGTGTGGTTCGCTGTTGCATGTAGAAGCAGTGTTTTCCTGTTTGATTCCTGGAGGACTTTTTGAGTCAGAGCTGCTCTACAGGAATAGCAACAGAACACAAGAGGGAGTAAGTGGGTGAGAAGCAGAGATCATCACTGTTGTGCTGTTTAATATGCATCATGAAAATCTGTGAGGATAGTCAGAAATTCACAACTCATATTATGACAGGCTTTATCTGTATTTTCAGAAACTCCTCAACATTTGTGGGAAATGTCACCTTTCACTAATAATATGTATAATGATATAGATTAAACAACTACATTAATAATCTTTGTTGATGAGGTTTTTGAGCTCTGAGGCCGGAAACTTTAGAAGATCCTCCTTTTATGCAAAAGTAAGTAAGACATGTTGTATTGATTATATTTATCTATGTTTATATATGAACTATATACATATATTTTTGTTTTCTGTCCCGCTAAAAAGCTAAATATTAAGTTTTTATTTTTTGTTCCAGAAAACTCATATCTCTTTGCTTGCCTTCATTTGTTTATGGGCTCCAGTAAAGTGAAACATGAACATCCATCCACAAAAGAATGTAATGAATAATAAACATGATTTATTGTGGCTAAAAGTTCTTGTGTCTAAAAGTGGTGGTGAGATGTATCAGTGACAGCAGGAACAGATCTCGGACGTGGTTATGAAAAACTCACTCCACGACGGGACAACCTGGTTTCTAACATGTAGACTGAGACTGGTTCAGTACAGTAAAGTCAAATTACACCGACATGAGACACAAAGGAGTCCAGTTTCATTCCTGCAGAGCAGAGGGCAGCGAGTGATGCACTTACATTTTCATTCTCTGGGTTCTCTTTCTGTGTGTGTGTGTGTGTGTGTGTGTGTGTGTGTGTGTGTGACTGAGTACAGGCATAATACAGTGTGGAGGGTAAGTGTCAGCTGTTATTTCTGCATAAACAAACTGTGAGCCTGAAGCACAACCAGCGAGCCAATGTTAACATCTCTCTCTCTCTCTCTCTCTCTCTCACACACACACACACACACACACACACACACACACACACACACACACACACACACACACACAGTTGGACAGCTCATTTGTTAAACTCAGGGGAATGATTCGATTTCGGCAGAGTTCCTCTCCTCCGTCTTTTCCTCTTGCTTGACCTTTTCCTCGTGTTTTTCCAATCAGCAGCTCTTCTCTTCTTGTACTTTGGTCTAATTTTTCTGCTTTACAATTTCCTCTATTGATTTTTTTCCAAGCCCGGCTACAGTCGGGGGAATCAAGGCTAAGTACACAGCTTGTCTCTTTTAATTGGATTCAAAAGAGGGGAAGAAATTGCCTTTGGATTCTTGCTCTTCAACCGTTTCAATCCATCAACAACTTCATCAGTGTTTCCAAACCTCGATCATCCAGTTCAGACTCATTTGCCTCTGATTGGGTTTGACAGGTGGAAGGGAAAACTTAAACCGTCGTTTCATTTAGTTCACAATCTGAAACACAAAGAAACCTACAGATGAGTCATTAGACAAAGTCAAATTCTGACCTGATGGTGGCGCCAGAGGAAAAGTCAGGGGATCACCAGCTTCAGTGGGATTTATCCTCTGGTGACCATGAATGGTTCTCTATTCTATTCTATTTTATTCTATTCTATTCTGAATGTCTGTACCAAAGTCCACAAACAGAAACTGTGACTGGGGACAGCCTGTATCAAAGCATTAGATGGCCATTAGAGCTTTAATGCTAAGAACCACTATGCTGGACAACACTGTTATCTTTGGGGAAGAGATGCATGATGGGATAAAGGTGATCTTCTGGGACAGCAGAGATTTGAAATTTCCCAGAGCTGTCAGAGATAAATGGAGCTGAGTCACGATCGCAGAGACGCCGCAGCAAGGACAGAATGTTTTAAAGAATAATGCAGCTCTCAGTTAAAGTCTGAACTCACTGTCAGTGATCTGTTCTCTGATATTTATTCACTTTAACAGTGAGAGTCCTTTAGGGAACAGTTTGACATTTTGTGAAATATTGGTAAATCATCTGATTTCTGAGAGTTAGATGAGAAAATTGATGCCACTCTTTAAGCAGTGGAGCTGGAGCCGGAGGATGATTAGCTTAGCTTAGCATAAAGACTGGAAGCAGGGGGAAACTGCTAGCCTGGCCCTGTGCAAAGTACAAAAACACACCTACCAACACTCATTAATGAACAAGACAGCAATGTCACTGCTGTCAGTAAATGCAGAGCTTCACTGATTAAAAAATGATGTTGCGTCTGAACATAAGCGAGCCAGTGGTGAGGTTTCACAGAACAGGTTTGCTGCTGCAATTTCGTTGTATATAAACTTAATTCAAACTTAAAGACATGCTTGTATATGTGTAGATTTCTGAATTTGTTGTAATGTGACTTTACATTATCTGTCTCTTAAGTTTATGCTGCTGCCCAGAGACACAGGAGGTGAAAAACAGGCAAATAAGAGAGTATGTTTTCAGGTAATGTAGGTGAACTTTAACTCACGTTTGCAACAAGCAGACTCTGTGGCTTTGTTCACAGCAGGATGAACTCTGTTTAAGATGACGTCTATTCAGGATCTGCCCAGCAGCTTGTAAGATGAGTTGGGGGGCTGAGAGGTCAGCTCGTCAGTCACTGTAAAAGGACACCTGGCCCATATAATCTGATTCCTTTCTGAGGGTTTCCTCCATCTATGCTCCTCGGACCTCCTCTCTTTCTTCATTCCATTATGGGAAACAGGAGACAGGGAGGTACAGCACAAACAAAGCCTGAATGCATAATGAAGCAAAGCTCACATCAACATGCCATATTAATGAAATACAGTTCGACAGCATTTTAAAGCACGGGCGGCCTTTGAAAGTGGACTATGGGAGGCCTGATAAGGCTGGGATTTGAAGCAGGAGTTAATTAACAAGTGTTTGAGAGGACTGTTTGTGCTGAATCAAGGGTGAGTTATCAGTTGCCCTGCTGCACAGGTCCCATGGCGATTCGGTACAAATTGAGAGAGCAGAGCAATTCCCCAGGAGTCTGGTTTAATTTCTTCTGTCAGAGAGATTCCACTGAACCATATTAACCCCCAGCACCATCAGGAAATGAAGTTGCAAAAGAGGCTTAAGGTTTCCAAACAAAGCGAAATGAAAGGCTGACTGTGGCTGTCAACAGCCTGCTGCTCAGAAGTTCTGCAATGTCTCAAAAATTTAAATAAGCTGCTCCGTGCACAGGAAAGTGTGTTAGCAGAGAAGATGCAGTGAGAAACAGGGAGTCGTTTATCAGCGAAGCATCTCTGTGCAGAGCTGCAGAGGAAATCAGGGGAGGGGATGGACAGAAACTACATCTCATACCTGCCCAGAAAACCAGAACCAAAAAGTTTAAGGTGCTGAAGACAAAGTGAAGATGTTTTCAACAATAAAGAAATGAATGGTTATTATTTATCAGTCACAGTAAACTTCCTTTAAAGAGCCATAAACACCTGAATCAGATCAGGATTTGCTGTGACCCCCTTTGCCTTGAAAACAGAACCAGTTCTACTCCCACACCTGCACACAGTTTCTCAGGTACCTGTCAGGTCAGTTGTTCCAGCGTCTTGGAGAACTTGGCTCAGTCCTTCTGTGGATTTAGTCTATCTCAGTGTCTCTGTCTCTTCATGATGCTGAAAGCTGGGATCTGTGGGGTCAGACCATCTGCTGCAGGACTTGTTGTTCTTCTGGTCTCTGAAGACAGTTCTTCATGAGTCTGAGTCTGAGTTGGATGAATATGATTAAATCACTACTTCATACAGAAAAATGAGTGGATGAAAACAACCATATGGTGAACTTACCTGCGTTAGAACACAGTCCAGGTGATAACAGAGAGCAGGAGGAGGCTGAGCAGAGCTGAGACGGACTGAGGCTCAGCAGAGTAACTGAGCCTCACAGGTGACAGCAAAGTTTAGAAGATGATCCTCTGTTTTCTCTGTTTTTTTTTCTGAGACATTTTCATGCGTTTTACAGGCACATTTCAAAAACAACACAAAACTATAACACAAAACTATATAAATATAACGTGCAGCTGTTCACACAGGCTGAGCTGGTGTCAAACTTTGTCCAGCTTCTGTCACTGTGTGAATCCCCGTCCTGTTCCAGTATCAGTGACAATCGTTACACTCGTGATTGAGTCTTGTCATTAAATTTCCCAACATGCTCTACTGTGCCTCCGCCTGCCTCCTGCTCGTGGATTATTGTGTAATCCCTGATATTCATCAGCCCGGGAGGTCGGAGGTCATCTTATTACAATTCTACAGCATCACTCTCATCTTGGTGCGTGGATGAACTGGATTGTTCTGGTTCGTGGGGTTAAAGAGAGGCAAACAAACACGGTTCAACACGAAGATCACAACTTTTATTATCTAACTCCTCTGAACTCCGTGGTGTGCGGCAGATGGCTTCCAGCTCAGGCTCCTAAAGTCTTTCATACACCTGAGAAGTGGACAGGTGCAGAGGCCAGCAGTTACACGAGTCAGTACGGGGACATTTATTTATTTTTACAGAAGACTTTATTGCAAGCTACCCAAGAGTCAAACCAAGAGCAGCTTGCCTACAGGTGTGGAGAGGCGTGGGTCTCTGTCAATTCAGAAAATAAGCTTAAAATAAAATATAACGTAATGAACCTGAGCTGTCCAGGCTCAGACTTCATAAAGTGAAGCAGAGGCTGGAGAACCTCCAGCAGCAAAACAAGCCAGCACACCTGAGCACTGCTGCCGTGACCCGGATTCGAACCGGGGTTGCTGCGGCCACAACGCAGAGTACTAACCACTATACGATCACGGCTGCCCGCTTTTCTGACTGTCTCACTGTGGTCATACCATAGTCTGAGCTCTGAAGAGCAAACGTACTATTTTATCTGCATGGATTTAAAAAAAAAAAGTTGATTATGAGCCCATAAGGAGTCAAACCTGGAGTCTGCTGATTCGTAGATGGACGCGTTCTCCAGCCTTACGTACGTAGAACAGGAGGAACAGCTCGGTTCTCACAGCACTGCGGTCAAACAGCTGTGGTTCTGTACTCTGTAGACAGATGTGGAGAACGTGGGTCCACTGATCTGTGAAGTCATTAAACAAAAAGGAAAAGACTTCTTATGAAACTCAGTAAAGTGAAGCAGAAGAACATTCAGCAGCAACATAAAGCAGCTCACCTCAGAACTGCTGCCGTGACCCGGATTCGAACCGGGGTTGCTGCGGCCACAACGCAGAGTACTAACCACTATACGATCACGGCTGCTGGCTTTCCTGAGGGTGACCCCATGGTTGGAGCTCTGATGTGTAGGAAAGGACAGTCAGGTTCCACAGATGGTTTATCCGGCTCTGCTGTTTGTCCCTCAGAGACAAATTTAGTCTTTCAGTTTTTCATACATGACAACACATCTGTTGACATTTTAATTTTTCATTTTATTTCACGTGTGATACTTTAACTGCGTTCAGCTGATGATACTTCTGTACTTTTACATTATCAGGATTTAAATGCAGGACTTTTAGTGGCAATGGGGCATTTTAACATCATTGTTCTGGTATTTTTATTTATGCCAGTGATCCTAATACTTTATCCTCCACTGTTCAAACAGCTCTTCTTATCCTGAAAAAGAAAAACATCAGTAAATCCGTATCTGAAGCTCATAAGAGACTGTGAGACAGACAAATGGAAGCAGGACGAAGAGGTTTAATTCCTCTTCACTGAAGTAAAACAAAAAAAGTAAAAATAAAATAACATCTGGACAGAGTAAATCCTCTACATTTTTAGCAGCAAAGTTTTCATGCAAAAGCACTGACAGGCTCACTTATGAAGCCCAATAAGTTACCATGGCAACGTCACTGTAATCAGTCAAAAAGAAAAGACAAACCACACAAGAACACACCACAACACCAAGCAGAGCTGTGTGTAATCTATTCTCCGAGCTGTTTAACACACAAAGAGGAGATAAATCCTCGGACGAATCAAACGTTTGTTTCACATTATAACAGCGAGGACGTCGCCTCCACTGACGGCTGATGTTCTGCTTATTAGATCTGGACCCAAACAACCACCTGCTTCTTGTAAAGCAGTGATGCAAACCATGAATGACATAATAGTGTGTGTGTGTGTGTGTGTCAGACAGATGGATGGAGGCTGTGTGTTTTATCTTCTGTCCTTTTTATTAATCCTCTCTGTGTTTGGATGTTTGCCTGCACAAACTTTGTCAATCAGGCTTTAGCTGCATTTAAACAAAAGCTTTTCAGTGGAGTCCAGTTTATACTGAAGAGTCATGATCAAGTGTAGACAAGCAGCTCTACACTGTAAAAAACGGTTTGTCTGGTCCATCCGTTGCACTGTGGAGTGTCTGAGCAGCTACGTCTGCTGCAGGGAGTCGTTTAACTCAGCTGCTTGTTATCTGCCTCACAGCGTAACAACAGGAAGATTCTGAATTAAAAGGACGTGTTAATCCATGTCCATGTAACACGTCCTCCAAGCTAAAAAGTAAAATGCATCATTGGTTTTTGTCCTTCAAAGTGATTGATGTGATTGTTTCTGATCTTTCTGATTGATCATGAGAAAGATTAAAAATAGGATTTAACAGACAAACTTTCCTGCCAGTGACAGGTCAGAAAGAACATTTAAGATCAATATTTAAGACTTTTGAGAATGACACTAAAGACTTTCTAATTCCCTCTGAGGCTTTTTTTCAGATTCTGTAGCTACATCTCCACCAACTGGACCATTAAAGTCTATATTTAGCTGTGAAAATTCAGATTTTGAATGAGTGACTTTCCATTCTACCTTTATAACACGGTGGCTCCGGCACCTTCACAGCAGTGGAACTGCCTTATTATCATTTTTTTAGAGTGCAGAAGAACAGAGAGCTGGAGGGAGGGAGAGGAGGAGGGAGGGGAGGAGGGTGAAGAGAGGAGGAGGATGATGATGATGATGGTCCTGCTGTCAAACACAGATGAAAATACAGCAGCAGGTTTCAGGAGGGCGCCGCCGTTAGATAATCGCATTTGTTCTCTCCTCGGAAGCTGCGGGGACCAATGGAAACGGAGCGACGCGCCGAGGACGAAGAAATCAGAGTAATTTAATTCGCTCCAACTCAACAAAGCTGCCGGAGAAGCGACGTCCGCTGCAGACCGGTGATCCTGCACAGACACACACCGGCCCTGCAAACTTCAGACGGGATTCATGAACTGAACCAGCGCTCTGCTGCTGCACCTGTTCGTCGGCCTGACATCTGAGCCTCTGCCTCTGCCGCCACTTCTTCTGATTAATAATAAGATCAATTATGCGGAGGATTTGGCTTCAGTCTTAATTAGTGAGAAGCTTCTTCATTATAGCAACAGCTGAGAAAATGCACAGGAGGGACAACAGACATTAAAGAGCAGAGGCAGCCCACCTGCGCCCTTTGAGGTGAGTGAACAAAATTAGTTTCATTTTTTTTCCCAACTACAACTTTTGCTTAGATTTGATTTCATAAGAAAAATGTAAACAACTGAACTGTCCTGTAACCTACAGCAACTTTACCTCGCTCTGTATTTTCATGTATGATTCATGTTTAAAAATCTCACTGAGATTAAACAAAATTTTTCAGCAACACACACATAAACAGCATCAACAGGCTGAGACCGCACAACAGTCAGTTACGATACAGTGGATAACAAAGGCACAGATCTCTCCACCTTTTCATATGACCATGTATTTAACACCTTCCTTTCATCTTAGGTGAGTGTCAAAGACTGGACATGGCAGCTGGAACATGCACTAGATTATATGATTAATATGGATGAACAATACATCCATCACCTTCATAACAGAGTTACTTAAAAGTTGGTTTCAGGGACAGAAAGGATCAGCAAACTTATGTGTGATATATGGATTCATTTAGAAATATAATGTGTGTAATGGAACAACTGCATTTTTTATGTTTTTTTACTTATTTATTTTTACATTGTGGTGGAAGGAGAAGAAGTACTGAGATCTGTAAAAAAAAAATCTCAAATCCTGCGTTCATAATTATACTGATTTACAAAAGTAATAAAATTAAATTATATCATCTTCAAATAACTGAAACTGTTCTTAAAATAAAGTTGAATAGAAGTATTAAGTAGCGTTACATGAAAATACTCAAAATACCTCAAAACTGTACTGTGGTGTCACAGAGTAGATGTGAGTACTTTGTTCATTTCCACCACTGACAGTCAGTATCTTACCAGGAAGCTTTCAGGGATACAGTAACATGCTAATCAGTTAATCAATGATCAGAATAGTGTTTAGTAATAAATCAGGATAAATGCCACATGAAGGCAACGCAGCAAAATCAAACATAGCTCGGTCTGTTTTTTATTTTTCAGACACGCATCTCTGGGATTTCTGCCTCCAGTACAATGGAGGTGAATTCAATTTATTTTGTGATTCTCACAGCACCGATAAATTCTGCATTTGAAAATTTTAACGGCACCATCTCTTTGTAAATAAGTGAAAGGAGTCTGGGCTTTCATTCCTGGCCTCCACGCAGAAGAAGCTGGAAGCTTTGAGAAGGTGTTTAGACTTTGGACTGATGATCCACTGTGCTCATGATCCAAGTTCCCTCAGTTTCACTGAACAGGCGATGTGATATTTTATTTTTTTTTGCATATCTCCAGGATTAATTGGAAAGAGATGATGCTCTAAAAAATCTGTGCAAAATAAAAAACAAAACTATCTGCGCAGAAAACAGTAAGTGAGGGAGAAAATGTGTTTTCATGTAAACTGGATTAACTGAGCAGTTAAACACACAGTGTGCTTTTTCATGTTAGCAGGTAAAACTGGATGTCAGGTTGAAAAGAAACTATCCACTGTGGTCAAAAAGGTGTCGTCCACACCCTGATACAAACAAGGAAACATATTAGTGTTTGTATTAGGAAAAATACAGGAATACAGAAAACTGGTGGCGTGCATGGTAATCTGTTTTGATACTGACACCTGGGGGCGCCAGAGTCTGACGCTTTAAAATTTGGCACAAAGTGGCTTTAAAGATTTGGATCTGAAACAGGATCACGGTACTAATGTGAATATTCTCTGCTTTTGGTAAACAGTCCCTTCAGAAAGTCGTCATCGCTTTGTACACGTCACTGTTGAAGATTTAATTTTAAATAAGATAGATAAAATCTTTCTCCTCTGTATTTTATTTATGTCCATCAAGCTACACTCGATATCCCATAATGACAGCAGTTTTTTTTTAAATAGAACTTTTTGCAAATTTATTAAAAATCAAAAACTGAAATCTTTCATTCACAGAAGTGTTCAGACCATTTACTGTGGTTCTCTGAACTGGGGTCAGGTGCATCCTGTTTGCTTTAATTATTCTTGAGACGCGTCTAGATAATTAAAGCAAACACGTGGGTGTACACATTGACTGCGGCTCAGAGTGTCGGAAACTTACTGAGCTTTAAAGTGTTCCAACAAATATGAGCTGTTAAGTAGTTTCTCTGAAATGTGATAGGAAGTGGCAGATTCTTGGTTAAAATAGTATTAGCAGCAAGTAAAAAGCTATTAAAAGGAAGCGGGGGAAGGCAGAACCACCAACAAGGGACCGGTGGCGACAAGAAGCAAAACAGGAACACATCAGCGCATAAATACAGGAAAAGTCGATGATTTTCCCAAACAGCGTTTTCCTTCTCTTACTGTCATTGTCTAATGTGGACGATCTTTTGCCAGTAAAGCTGTAAGAGAAGAAAGGGCTCAGGATCAACAGCTGTATAGAGTTAGGTGTCATCTGCATATCAGTGAACCAATGAAAATCAATGCTTACGGATGAGGACTGATGAGGCCACAAATGTTTATAGAAAATACAATTTCACAAGGACACGATATTGAAAAGACTTTTGTTTTTGTTCTGTTTTCATCACAGTTGATTGGTTAGTCTGAAGAACCTCTGTCAGCTGGACACACAAAGACCTCTGTCCCACATCCTGCAGCCAGCATGCCCATCATCAGCAATGCCAACCACGACTTCAGCACCTACTCCATCAGCAGTGACGACAGCAGCCTTGACCGCTTCTTCACTGAGATCCCGGAGACTGAGACCATCAAGGGCGCTTACTTCCAGCGTGCCCAGCTGCTTCGTGACCCCAAGGCCACGTACGTGGTCGACCACACCCTGCAGGTCCTCATCAATGTTGGAGGCAACCGCTACACTTTCCCCTGGAGCACGCTGGAGAAGTTTCCCCAGAGTCGACTGGGACGTCTTCGCTTCTGCACCACCCCTGAGGAGATTGCACATCTCTGCGACGACTACGACGAGACGTGCCAGGAGTACTTCTTTGACCGAAACCCGACAGCCTTCAGGGTCATCCTCAACTTCCTGGCTGCAGGTAAACTGCGTCTGCTTCGAGAACTGTGCGCCGTGTCGCTGCACGACGAGCTCGATTACTGGGGCGTGGACCCGGGTCATATGGAACGTTGCTGCCGTCGCCGCATGATCACACGTGTAGAGGAGGTGGCCGAGAGAGAGCGTAAGGAGGAGGAGTGGAGGCAGAAGAGGGTGATGCTGAAGAAAAGCAACATAGAGGTTGAGAAGGGATATCGCAGGCTGATCTGGATGCTGAGAGAAGTGGTGGAAAACCCTCACTCGGGGCTGGCCGGGAAGACGTTCGCCTGCCTCTCTGTCATCATGGTGCTGGTCACCGTCATCAGCCTGTGCATCAGCACCATGCCGGACCTCAGAGATGAAGAGACCAGGGTGAGTATGAAGCTGACGAAAACCTCTCTGTCCTGATGAGAGATGTAAAGATATTTCACATTTCCTTTTCTGAATGTGTTCTAATGTTACAGCCTTTTAGCAAAGCAAAAAGAGGCATTCAGTGAAACTATTTCCTTTACGTGAATAAACCACAAGCTCCAAAGAGTCTGTGCTGATGGTTAATTTTTTTCAAGAAAGCTATTATCAAATCTTTAGGCTGCACTTATCGATATTTTTCATCAATTCACTTGATATGAAGAGAAGAACTTGTATGTGACATCATTGTTATTGTTATTGTCCATCTTGTTTTATTATATAATAACTTGTGTGCACAAAATATCTTGTGTGCATTAAGATAAAAAATAAAATAAAATCTTTTGGGACCTTTGGGGCTCCATAATTTAAAAAACTTACGTACTTGTAGTACATTTTGCTGGTTATATCTATGTACTTTTATTCAAGTCGAGCTGTGGATGTGAGGCTGTTAAGGATCTGAACATTTCTTCCATCCCTGATGACGATGAGCGTATTAGTGTCTCTCAGCTCGCTGTTTTCGTCGTCCAGCCAAACAGCTGTACCGCCTTCATTAACTCAAACCACTCTCATCAATGCTATCTCCAGATGGAAGAAGCTGTTTTTAGCTGAAAAGCACTGATAAACACGCTGTGCTGCCTGCTCAGCACCAGATGATGGACACAGTTGGCCACCGGTGAAGAAAGTGGAGCTTTTAGCAGATAAAGAGTCAGATACTTTCCTCGGGAGCTAAAAGGCTTTGGTGTCTCCTAGTGGTAGAATCAGACAAAAACTGCAACAGGCACAAAGCACACAGCAACAAAATGAACAACAAAAATGAGTCAGATGCAACAGAAAAACTTAAGTCATCTGAATATTTAGAAAGACGCTTTGATCACATTAAAACATCTAAATGTAGGAGCTTTGAGTTTTAAGTAAAAGTCTGGGTAAATGAGAGAAAGCCATTTTAACACATCAGCAGTGGAAACTGAAAAACAGTTGAAATGTGACACATTCATTTTTACAGTTCTTCACTTTCCCTGCGTGGGATCGATAATGTTTGCATTCACAGCGTCTTCAAAGTGATAATAATAATAATGTTCCCACACAGTATAAAGCACAGTCAATAATCTTAGCCAAGAACATAATTATGGTGTTTGAATAAATCAACCATTAACTAAACACGTTAAAAGTCAAGACAGGTAAATAAAAATGGATAAATATGAATCAAAACAGCAAAGTAAGATTATCTAATAAAGTTTTGGCTGAAGTCAGGATCATTTGTGAAGTCCTGGTGTTGGCTGAGGGGTTGTGGAGTTAGTCAATGTGACTGTTCAGCCCTGGATTTCTGCTGTAACTCTAGTCTGAGTCAACAGAGGAAAACAGGCTGTGGCATTGATTTTGTAACTAAGGCGGAGACGGTGGATAGATTCCTCCCTGATGTACTGTATGTGAGGTCAAATTGAGACTCTCATCAAGACAAGAAAATTATTTTTCATTTGTTTCAGCACTGGTGAGACTGAAACCAGGACGGTTTTCAGTGTTGTCTGTGAGACATATAAAGTTCAGCATCGATCACCTGCTGTAACTGAACTTTATTCATTTTGTCAGGTAAATAAATCTGAATGAAAGCTGGACATGACTGCAGGGTTGTCAGGTGGTGGAAACTGAAATTGGTAGTACTTTAAGAAACAAAGGCCCCTCGACTTCAGACAGTAGCAGAGAAATATCAGCTTCTTGTTTTTTGCCTGTGACAGTTAACAACTGTCACTAGCTCAAATCTCCACAACATGCTCCAGTAATGAGTGAGGAGCAGTAGCATAATGCCACGTTCAGCTGACCAGTGGCGTGAACGCCATCCCATCGTTACCTTTCCAACCACACATCACTATGAGAAAACTGTCTCGGATTAATAAAATTGCACCATGAAAACCAAACATAACAATAAAACATATTAAAAAAGAATGTTGAATAATAACCTGAGAAAAAATTGTGCTGCTAAAGAACATTAATATCAGCGTCTGTAGAAGCCCAGTTATAACCAGTAAACTGGTGAAATTATTAAGAAAGTTACAAACATGTTTACAAGCAGAAGGTTCAGAAAGTTGGCCCTCGTTTCCTGACTGTCACGTCCTTCACAAATAATTCACTTATTTTCAGGACTTGTATTTCCTCTGGACTCTAGATTAAAAGTATTGATTTTAGCGCCTAATGAAACCAGCCCTCCAGCCTTTTCTTGTCAGTAAACATAAAGGAGCTCATTATGTGCAGTTAGAAAAGCCTGCGTTTCACAGGGCTGTAATTTTAGCTTTTTCTTTGGGCCACTCCAGCGTTTGTGACGAATGGTCATTGAAAAGTCTTGTTCACACTGAAATGGAAATTGATTTTTTCCATTTTAATGACTGATTCTTCACATTACAGCAGACACTTTTTTTTTTTTTACATTCACTGTCAAAGAAATTTTGTATTAGCAAACGAAATCAATTTAAATGCTGTGTAGCTTTATTAAAAAAAGTTTCAATCGTTCACTTTGCACAGACGCTGAAATGATGTTATGAAAAAGTGAGCAGACGTCACAGTAAATGCAACATGATGCAGAGACTGGATACAGACACCTGATCTTCAGGTGTAGAGTAGGTGGAATGAACCTGTCCTTTCATCACTGTGTGTGTCTGTGTCGCAGGGCGAGTGCTCCCAGAGGTGTCACAGCATGTTTGTGGTGGAGTCCATCTGCGTGGCCTGGTTCACGTTGGAGTTTGTGCTGCGGTTTGTCAACGCTCAGAGCAAGCTGGCCTTCGCTCGCGGACCACTCAACATCATCGACGCCATCGCCATCCTGCCGTACTACGTGTCCCTGGTCGTCGACGTCAGAGATGAGTCACAGGAGGAGGTCATCATGGGCGCTGGCAGAGGCTACCTGGACAAGCTGAGTCTGATCCTGCGCCTGCTGCGGGCCCTGCGGATCCTGTACGTGATGCGGCTAGCTCGCCACTCTCTGGGCCTGCAGACGTTAGGACTGACCATGCAGCGCAGCATGAGGGAGTTCGGCCTGCTGCTGCTGTTCGTCTGCGTGGCCGTGACCCTCTTCTCGCCTCTGGTCCATCTAGCAGAGAGCGAATTGGCGCCGTTTGCCGCCACGCACCCCCACCACAGCTTCAGCAGCATCCCAGCCTCCTACTGGTGGGCCATCATCTCCATGACCACGGTGGGCTACGGCGACATGGTGCCGCGCAGCATCCCCGGACAGATCGTGGCACTGACTAGCATCCTGAGTGGCATCCTCATCATGGCGTTTCCCGCCACCTCCATCTTCCACACCTTCTCCCGCTCGTACCAGGAGCTGAAACAGGAGTATGAGCGGCTGTGGAAGGAGGAGCGAGGTGAGGAGATCGCTGAGTCAGAGGAGATTTTGTCCAAGGTCGATTTGTCTCCACATGAGCTCACGTCTGTGTCCAAGGAAGAAAATGACGGACTGATGTCAAGCAAGAGTCACCAGGAGACACTTCCATCTACAGCCTTCTGATGGAAGCGAGAAGTGAGCGGACACATTTATCCAGTGATACTTTAAAGACGCGTCACTCGACTGTGTGAACTGTCCCGTACAAACACTTTTAGACTCCACAGGACTTTGGACACTGTATCACACTTAAAGTTCATGTTTCCTAACGTTAATGTTTTATTACATTAAGCTTTCAACAAACTCTCTACTCATCAGGTTATGTTAAGCTTTTTTCCACATTAGCAAATAGATTGTATGCAGGCACTATATCCTAAACCTTTAACTACTCCTCACTGTATGTGTAAGGAAACCTGATCTACAATCTCACTCTACTCTTGTGCACGTTTTTCCAAAGAGCACAGACGGACAGTATGAGTGTGAAGATGCTGAAGGATGGAGAACATTAAGCTGTAAAGCCTACGGACGATGACGTGAGGCTTTTTTAAACATGTTCACACAACTTTAGCTGTCAGCCGCTGCGACCGAAGACGTCTTTCCCTTTACAACATTCAACATTTGGAAGAAGAAGCAGCGTGTTAGCCTAGCTTTCCGATGGTGGCACTGATTCCCATGAGACGTTTGTGCTCAGTGTTCATTCTGCTCTACAGAAGAGGACGGGTCACAGCTACCATTAGCTGTGTGTCTCCTTTGGAGGACCCACAAAGACGATTTGGAAGTACGCTGACGATGAACACTTTCAGAGAGCACGACACAAATTCGAGCGCTACTCAGCCAACTTCTGAGAGTGAGTGTGAGAAGGAGGACGGAATCGTGAGCGTAACAGATGAATTCATCAGACTTTAGCAGTCTACAGGAATTGTGTAACTACATTTGAACCAGCAACAGCAGAGTGACACCTGTTCAGTTTTCAGCCACCAGGCTTCCTGTCACTTCTGAGCCTGTTCTGTTTACTGTGACCTGATCTGACTCCACGTGGGATTCATGTTCTAACAAATAATAACAATAATTATTATTTTGTGCTCTCAAACCTTTTGATGTTAAGATAATTTGATATGGTGACAGCAAATAACCAGACTCCATGATTCAAAACAAGACTTGGAGTAAATCAAATCACAGATGGGGCTAAACAACAGGCAACAACGCTGGACTGCACCAGTCAAACTGCGGTAGTCAGTCATCATCAGTTACACGAGTTCACTCGGTTGAAGAGCTGATGTCACCACACATCGATGAATAAAATTCTAATTTCTCTTCTTTTAGGTCATTTCTAAAAATAAGCACACAGGTCAAATTACAGAGCGAGAAGTGAAACTCAGCTCTCAGAATAGCAGAGGCAAGTTTCATATCCTCTGCTTGTTGATTTTTCAGTGCAAGCAAAAACTGTCTGGAAATTACCTTTAAAAAAAAAAAACTAATCGGCAACAGCAAAGAAGTTAAGAGAGGAATGTAACTGCAGCTGGTCCAATGGGAGGCAGGTTTACCTGGAAGGTAGGAACGTAACTTAAAGACTCAGGATGAAATCACTTCATCACTCCGACGCTCACTAATCACCACCACTTTTGACAAATGCTAAAATGCGTCGCCTAATATGTTCTAGCAGCTGTTAATATACCTGCCCAGGTAAAGTCTGTGTGTGGGAAACACTGTGCTCTCTAATGTCCAGATTAATCTCGTCCTCCTACCCAGACGTCTCCTCCTGTCTCACTGTTTGTCAAACCATCAGGCATTTTCAAAATAAAATGAACTCTTTTACTCTTCTGCTTTTGTTTCTGCCTCAGGATGAATGACACTGAGTTACTGAGTACATTTACTCAGTACAGTACAGTACTAAGTATGATTATATGATACTTGTACTTGTACTTTATTTTCATTTATATAATTCTATTCCTCTATATTTCAGAGGGGAATATTGTACTTTTTACTCCAGTGCATTTTTGTGGCAGATCAATAAGTGTTCTACCTCTGTCACATTTCAGAGACACTTCCCCTCTGAGCTCCAGTAATTCAACGAAAAGCTTTAGAGAAAGGTTCCAACACTGAAAACAGATCCGTGAATCCGAACATCTTCTTTCCGTGAATCATCTAATGACCCCTCAGATTTATCTTCTGGCCTTTTGAAGGGGCCGGACAGTGAACAGTAAAATGGTGTTTATACACTTATACAGTAATTACATTAACAATCTAATAATGTCATATACACTAATACATCAGTCACAGGGGACGTTTTGTTGCAGTACTTTTACTTTTGATACACATCTGTACATTTATCTAAGTAGGATTTTGAATGCAGAACTGAAATGCGATTTTCATCACATTTCACATGCTGATAAAATGCA
Organism: Toxotes jaculatrix; assembly: GCF_017976425.1. Classification (NCBI taxonomy): domain Eukaryota; kingdom Metazoa; phylum Chordata; class Actinopteri; family Toxotidae; genus Toxotes; species Toxotes jaculatrix. The sequence goes on along the minus strand of NC_054394.1, from coordinate 30,677,196 downwards.
TCTTATATTTTTAAGCATTTGAATGTTTGGCCTGGTGAAAATGTACTAAACAGCTGATGGCTTTGTTTTCACTGTCTGTGTCTTTTGAGACATTTAAAACCAACTAAACTCTCATCACACCGACATCTGTTGTTATCGACTGAGTTTCGAGACGCAGATGGAGCGTTTTGAAAAGTCTCTTTCTGCCTCTTCAGAACTTGTTCAGACACGGCTGCTGGCACGACAACTTTCACTCAAACTACAAACAATGAAAACACTGAAAAGTCCAACAGTCACTTGTTGTTGTTGTCCTCCACCACCTCTTCTTTGCCTGCTGTCCTCAGGGACGAGACTGTAACACCACCTGCCTGAAATGTCCTCGACTGTCTCTCTGAGCAGAGGATGCTCAGCTGCAGGAAGTAAATGCCTGATTGACACGTGTCCATCATAAACTCATCACAGATCTAACGTTAACTCTGTACATTCACCTCATGCACCGTTCTTACAGGACACAATGACAGTGTGTGAATGACAGAACATCACAAAAAGCATGAAATGTCCCATTTAAAGGACTTTTTAGGTTTAATTCTGTTGAAAATCAACCGAAGCAAATTTTAACTTCACTGATCGGTGACTGATGAAAGCTCCAACCTGAGTCACTCAGGCTGAGATGGTAAACCTGTCATGGTGTATTCCTCTCCTCCATGATAGTTGCATATTAAGAGATTTAGCACTATTATAAGCTACAATCACCATGTTATTATCATTATTATTATTATTATTATTATAGCTATTATAGAGATTTTAATGCAATTGTTCTCATATTTTTTGAATCAAAACTTAGTGTAAGTTGTTGTTTCGACCTCAACCCAGACCTTCACTTACATCAACATTTATGTATTATGTTATTACTACAATTAAGCAATTTAATTAATGATAATCTGCACAGATATTTGTATGAAAAAACAAAACACAGAACCTGTTGTGGTCGGATCAGGACACCAAGTACAAGAATAAAGCTTTTATTCCTAACCTCATGTAGGAATATGAAACACTGTACATTTCAAACAATGTCCTGTAATCACTGAACACGGCTATCTCACATACATACAAGAATGAGTATTTAAATATTAGTTCATGGAAAAACAGTAATGAACAGTAGTGCTACATCAGTTAAAATTAAACTTCAGTTAAAGTGCTGCAACAGCCACTGACAGACATGTACATTCTGTTTATAAAAGAACTTAAATAACATGTAATGTTCATTGATGCACAAAGGAGCAGCATTCTCACATTTTTCGAGGTGTGTCACACTTTGCCTGATTGAACGGGGCAGACAGAGGTGAGCCGTTTGCAGCCGACTTCTTAAATTCTACCCACAGGTTCTTCGCCCAGGCACTCTCGCCATCAATGCAAATCTGCTTATTACACACTGTTGTGACTCTGTAGGAAAAAAACAACACACACAGCACAGTGTTAGAAGCATAAGGACACAGACACAGTGTTACTGATGCACAGCTTTGGTTTGGAGTGATATTTGTGTCCATCTGATGAACCTGAGTCCAGTGTTCCCTCTGTTTTAGCTCTGTTTTTGGTCTCCACCAGCTCCTGAGGGAAATATCTGGCTCTTTAGCTGCTAAATGCTCCACTATGTTCAGCAGCTGCTCTCTAACTGAGTCTGTCTGCTGTTTGCTGCTGAGCAGGTAGAGGACAGAGGCTTTTTACAGCTGTTTCTCTGAAAACATCTACCTGCTGCGGCGCGAGCGAAACAATCTAGGTTAATAATTAAAAAACAAACAAACAAAAATAAAAAAGCAGGACTCATGTCCTTCAGCTTCAGTATATACTTACATAAATGCGTTTTCAACACACTGGCCTGAGGTCTTCTTCACATTTGTCACCCTTCTCTTAGGAATCCTTATTTCACTGTATCGTGGACAACATTGTCCCGTGTGTATCACTGACACTGCCACTGGACCTGTAAACAGATAAAAACATAGTTAATACTTTGTCCCCTAAATGCAGCTGAGCCCACAGACTGTGTCCACACTCAGAGAAATCAAGCAGAGTTACTGACCGGCAGAGGTGTGACGCAGGAAGCAGATCAGAGTCAGAAGTACGAGAGTCACCAGAGTCTTCATGGTTCCCCGACAGACACAGATGTTCTTCTTCTGTTTGGATGAAAGCCTTTAATCTTCAGGGCTGATCTGGTCTGATCTGTGCTGGAGACCTGCTGCCTCCTTTATATACAGATCACATCTCCGTACTGTCTCATTCTGACGTTTGGTTCTAGGAATTACTATCTAACTTCCTCTCTTTTCACTGTCACTTTATCACAAGGCTATTTTCTGCTCTGCTGAGAAAATGTGCAGCCATGAACATGGAAAACTATTCTGTAAAAAGCTCTACACAGAACAAAATGAGGGTTTTTGCTGCTGCCGGTATTTTTAGGGTACATTCTCTTGGTGTCACTTCCATCGTTATGAGGGGATTTTCTTCGTCTTTGCCTCCCAGCTTACATACTTCAGAGTGAAACCAGCCACATCAGCACTGTTTACTCAGCACTGAAATGTGATTTATTCTCTTGATGCATGTTTGATTGAAGCATCTTTATCAGCTCATACAAAGCTGAGACTGATTTCAGTTTGTACTGGCAGAACTCGTCCCTTCACCACAGCCTCCTGCAGACAGCTCGTTCTGTTTATACATCCACTGATCCACATGATTTACACTCTACTCTCAATCAACTTTCCTCTAAAACATCCAAACCCAAATAAAGAATCAGCTTCATTAACCATAAGAGATGAATAATGACTAACTCTTGTGGTCAATATAATGGATTCTTTGGTATCACAATATTATTGCAAGGCCCCAAAGAAGCGAGTGGTTTTAGGCCTGAGTTCTGTTTAATCTTGAGTTTTCTTTCATTATGTCAGAGGCCATGTTGGTCAAGTATAATTTCTCCTCTTGGAAGTTAAATACAGAAACATAACACATGCATGGGTAGCTGACTCTGAAGTGTATCCTGGGCCTAATAACCCCTCAAGTCTAATAAGTACGGATACAGTCAAGTTTAACTACATTCAGGAGTCACAGGTTCACGTGTCCCATCAACAGGTTTGTGAAGGAGTGAAGGAGAATAACTGTTTCTGTTTGAAGACAGTTCATCCAGTAGTTTTTCAGAGATTTCAACCAAAACTGTGAACGTTATTGTGGCACAACAGGAAAAGTCAGAGGAGCCTCAAAGTCAGTTCCATTAGGAAAGACACTTTTTTAAATAAAGACTTTGGCGCTGACCCCGTCGATCAAAGGGATGATGCCACTCTGAGGTCACAGAGGGAGCCTTGAACGGGGCCTTGACACCGGTGGTGGTGGGCTGGTGCAGGGGCGAAGTTGTGAGCGGCATAGACAGCAGAGAGAGACATTAAAGGTTCTTCAGCGGAGATGATGATAGGATGATGAGAAAGCGTGAGCACAGAGCCCAGTGAAATTCCTGGGTAACAACATAGATGTGTAACCCCAGTGTGACGATGAGACGAGGCTGACGGCTGTCTTCCCCATTCACTTGAATAGTAAAGTGTTCTCGGACTTCTTGACCTTTCTGCTTCTTTTTCACTTCCTCATCTGTTTCCACGGATGAATCCTCCGATAATTTCTATGACCTAAAAATACTGCGAGACGCCGACTCGGAGGATGTTTTGGTTTAGACATAATGAACTTCCCACAATGTTTAGGAAATGAGATTTGTGGTTTTAAGTTCTAATTTTGTCATTATGGAAAAAAAATTGCAAATACATTAATTTAAAATGAAAATGAAGGGATCTGAATGTTGTCTGAAGTCACTGTGCGTAACATTTCATGAGTCAGTGTGTGGTGAAGAATTTGTATTCACACAGAAGCCGTTGTGGTCATTTCCCTTTTGAGCCACGCTCTGTCCACTCAGCTGTTGTGTACAGGTGAAGCAACCTTCTGCCTGTGTGAGCACAGCTGAAGGTCAGTCATGGCCTCCACAGCAAACGGATCAGGACACCAAGTACAAGAATAAAGCTTTTATTCAGAAAGAGGCACAACCTCGTGTAGGAATATGAAACACACTGTACATTTCAAGCACTGTCAATAATCACTGAACACGGCTATCTCACATACATACAGCATGAGTATTTAAATATTACTTCATGGAAAAACAGTAGTGAACAGTAGTGCTATATCAGTTAAAGTTCAGTTAAAGTTCTGCAACAGCCACTGACAGACATGTACATTCTGTTTATAAGAGAACTTAAATAACCTGTAACAGTCATCGATACACAAAGGAGCAGCATTCTCACATTTTTCGAGGTGTGTCACACTTTGCCTGATTGAACGGGGCAGACAGAGGTGAGCCGTTTGCAGCCGACTTCTTAAATTCTACCCACAGGTTCTTCGCCCAGGCACTCTCGCCATCAATGCAAATCTGCTTATTACACACTGTTGTGACTCTGTAGGAAAAAAAAACACACACATAGCACAGTGTTAGAAGCATAAAGACACAGACACAGTGTTACTGATGCACAGCTTTGGTTTGGAGTGATGTTTGTGTCCATCTGATGAACCTGAGTCCAGTGTTCCCTCTGTTTTAGCTCTGTTTTTGGTCTCCACCAGCTCCTGAGGGAAATATGTGGCTCTTTAGCTGCTAAATGCTCCACTATGTTCAGCAGCTGCTCTCTGACTGAGTCTGTCTGCTGTTTGCTGCTGAGCAGGTAGAGGACAGAGGCTTTTTACAGCTGTCCTTCAGCTTCAGTATATACTTACATAAATGCGTTTTCAACACATTGGCCTGGGGTCTTCTTCACATTTGTCACCCTTTGCTTAGGAATCCTTATTTCACTGTATCGTGGACAACATTGTCCCATGTGTATCACTGACACGCCCATTTCACCTGTAAACAGATAAAAACATAGTTAATACTTTGTCCCCTAAATGCAGCTGAGCCCACAGACTGTGTCCACACTCAGAGAAATCAAGCAGAGTTACTGACCGGCAGAGGTGTGACGCAGGAAGCAGATCAGAGTCAGAAGTACGAGAGTCACCAGAGTCTTCATGGTTCCCCGACAGACACAGATGTTCTTCTTCTGTTTGGATGAAAGCCTTTAATCTTCAGGGCTGATCTGGTCTGATCTGTGCTGGAGACCTGCTCTGTGCCTCCTTTATACACAGATCACATCTCCGTACTGTCTCATTCTGAAGTTTGGTTCTAGGAATCTAACTATTGGTTCCTCTTCTGTTTCCTCTTCCTTCTCTACTGAGAAAATGTGAAGCCATGAACATGGAAAACTATTCTGCAAAAAGCTCTACACAGAACAAAATGAGGGTTTTTGCTGCTGCTTGTATTTTTAGGGTACATTCTCTTGGTGTTACTTCCATCGTTATGAGGGGATTTTCTTCGTCTTTGCCTCCCAGCTTACATAGTTCAGAGTGAAACCAGCCACATCAGCACTGTTTAGCGGAGAGAAACATTAAATGTTCTTCAGCAGAGATGATGATTGGATGATGAGAAAGCACAGAGCCCAGTGAAAGCCGCTGACCTTCCTACTTCTTTTTCACTTCCTCATCTGTTTCCACGGATGAATCCTCCGATAACTTCAAAATACTGCGAGATGCAGACTCGGAGGATGTTGTGGTTTAGAGATAATGAACTTCCCATAATGTTTTTTTTTTTTTTTTTGATTCCAAATAAAAATAAACTTTTAAATAGGATTTGTTATATAATTATAAACAAAATCATTTTTTCCTCTTGGCTCTTTGTTGGTTTTACATTTTAAAAAATGCAAAGATTCAGTTTGTTACATTAACTTTTTGTTTCACTGATTTTATTCACTGAAGTTAAAGCACATTTATTCATTTAGCAGATGTATTGTCCAAAGTTATATATAAATAAGGTACAATAAGCCTCAGCAGATTAAGGAAAAGACTTAGAATAAGAGGCTCAGATCTCAGTGCCACCACGATGCAAGTGCATGAAGTAAGACATAAGAGCTTAATACAAAAATGTAACGTAGAGTTAGCACCAGGAAGGAAGAGGTGGAAACTATTTTGTTCTTGCTGGTGATGAACGCAGATGTTCAAATCCTCCCTAAACCTTCCAGCTACACTGTAAAACATCACACAGGAATTTAGTGGAAACAATCTTTTCTCATTAACTTCTTTATTTTCAGTTCACTGAAGATTCATGAGTCCTTCTAACCCGAGGTCTCTTGACTTAAAATGAGGAACTGAATAAATGTGCTGCTGTGTGTCTGTAAAAATTTTTTTCATAAGGTCATGGTTGTTTCTTTTTATAATAATAATACTAATAATAAAACATGCTAAACATGACAGAGGTTACTACTGAATCTATCACAGGGAGCATCATCACGTTTTGTTTGCACTGACTCAAAATGGATTCAACGGCTGCAGAAACTGAGAAACTGTAAAAGAAAAAAAAATCTGGGTGTGATGACTGACGGGGTCGATTCATTCACACGGTCCAACACACCGCAGAGTCAGAGGGTTACAGCTCAACTCATGTTTGCGGTCTGAAAATAAAAGAATCAGAAATTTTTACTTATATGTTTATGATAAATGAATCAGAAAACACGTCAAACAGCCAACACACCAACATTTGGAGGTTTGTAAAACTTGTAGTAGCCCGTCACTACTGTGAGGCCGAAGCACCGCAGGACCTCACCTCACTGATTTTAACAGCTTGAGTCCTGGTGTGTTATCACGTCTGAAACACCTCTGTTAAATGTAGAGGTTTTTGTGAAATCTGTTACGGTGAACATGAGTCGTCTGCAGAGATGGAAGCACCTGCCTGAAGGACGACCATCTCAGCAGCTCTCCATCCATCAGGGCCTTCATGGCAGAGTGGACAGACAGAAGCAACTCTGAGGAAAAGAAGCACGACAGCCTGCTGGAGTCTGTCAGACAGCTTTTAAAAGACTCAGAGAGCACGTGGACAAAAATTCTCTGGTCTGATGAAGCAAAAACTGAACCCTTTGGGCAGAACTCCAAACAGTAGGTGACGAACACCAGGCACTGATCATCCATCCATCATCTATACCTCTGTACTTATATCTTATCCTCTTAAGGACAGAGAACTGGCTGGAGCCAATCCCAGCCCACTTTGGGTGAGAGGCGAGGGACACCCTGATGAATGCAGCCAGGTACAGAGAGGTCCTCGCACGTGACCTGAGACCTGAGGCGATGGTTCACCTTTCAGCACGACAACGACCTGAACAGCAAAGAAACACTGAGGCTTCAGGACAAGTCTCTGTGTCCCTGAGAGACCCAAAGCCCAGACTTAGAGACCCACCCAAGAAGACTGGAAGCTGTAACTGCTGCCAGAGAGGCTTCTGCTAAACATTGATCTAACAGTCTGAGCACTTCAGGAAATGAGATTTGTGGTTTTAATTTTTAATAAACAAGTTCTTATTTTATCATTGTGGATTTACTGAGTCCAGACTGACGAGAAAAAAAATGCAAGTACATGCATTTAAAATGAAACCTACAACAGTGAAGGGATCTGAATGTTGTCTGAAGTCACTGTGTAACATTTCATGAGTCAGTGTGTGGTGAAGAATTTGTATTCACACAGAAGCCGTTGTGGTCATTTCCCTTTTGAGCCACGCTCTGTCCACTCAGCTGTTGTGTACAGGTGAAGCAACCTTCTGCCTGTGTGAGCACAGCTGAAGGTCAGTCATGGCCTCCACAGCAAACGGATCAGGACACCAAGTACAAGAATAAAGCTTTTATTCAGAAGGAGGCACAACCTCGTGTAGGAATATGAAAACACACTGCACATTCGAAGCACCCTATTAAATCAGAACACAGCTATCACCTATACACACGTGTACAACTTATCACCTCATAACTTCAGTCATGTGGAGAAATCCCACTTGATTTACAAAACAGGAAGCACAGCGCATGTTCAGCTTTGATCTTCTGTCTGTAGGAAACTGTCTGATTTTAGCTTCTGGTCCAGAAACAGCTTTTCTCACACACAGGCAGCAACTTCAACCTGCAGCTTTTCTGATTAATCATCATTAATTATCAGTTAAAGTTCTGCAACAGCCGCTGACAGACATGTACATTCTGTTTATAAAAGAACTTAAATAACATGTAATGTTCATCGATGCACAAAGGAGCAGCATTCTCACATTTTTCGAGGTGTGTCACACTTTGCCTGATTGAACGGGGCAGACAGAGGTGAGCCGTTTGCAGCCGACTTCTTAAATTCTACCCACAGGTTCTTCGCCCAGGCACTCTCGCCATCAATGCAAATCTGCTTATTACACACTGTTGTGACTCTGTAGGAAAAAAACAACACACACAGCACAGTGTTAGAAGCATAAGGACACAGACACAGTTTGCTGAGCTGCTGAGTGAAACAATCCAGGCTAATGATTTTCAAAAAAAGCTTCAGCTTCAGTATATACTTACATGAATGCGTTTTCAACACACTGGCCTGGGGTCTTCTTCACATTTGTCACCCTTTGCTTAGGAATCTTTGTTTGACTCTTTTCTGGACAACATTGTCCCATGTGTATCACTGACACGCCCATTTCACCTGTAAACAGATAAAAACATAGTTAATACTTTGTCCCCTAAATGCAGCTGAGCCCACAGACTGTGTCCACACTCAGAGAAATCAAGCAGAGTTACTGACCGGCAGAGGTGTGACGCAGGAAGCAGATCAGAGTCAGAAGTACGAGAGTCACCAGAGTCTTCATGGTTCCCCGACAGACACAGATGTTCTTCTTCTGTTTGGATGAAAGCCTTTAATCTTCAGGGCTGATCTGGTCTGATCTGTGCTGGAGACCTGCTCTGTGCCTCCTTTATATACAGATCACATCTCCATACCATCTTATTCTGAAGTTTGGTTCTAGGAATCTAACTATTGGTTCCTCTTCTGTTTCCTCTTCCTTCTCTACTGAGAAACTGTGAAGCCATGAACATGGAAAACTATTCTGCAAAAAGCTCTACACAGAACAAAATGAGGGTTTTTGCTGCTGTTTGTATTTTTAGGGTACATTCTCTTTAATCAGTGCTGAAATGTGATTTATTCTCTTGATGCATGTTTGATTGAAGCATCTTTATCAGCTCATACGAAGCTGAGACTGATTTCAGTTTGTACTGGCAGAACTCGTCCCTTCACCACAGCCTCCTGCAGACAGCTCGTTCTGTTTATTCATCCACTGATCCACATGATTTACACTCTACTCTCAATCAACTTTCCTCTAAAACATCCAAACCCAAATAAAGAATCAGCTTCATTAACCATGAGAGATGAATAATGACAGACATTGTCTGGTCATCATTAGGCAGCTGCTATTCCACATGGACAAACTTTATAAACATGACATAGCTCAGAAAATACACATGCAGCCGCAGCGACAGGTATGTTCACGCTTCACAACCACGGGTTGGCTGATGTTAGCTGATGTATTTTCATTTCTGTGATTTCGGCTACAGGAGTAACACTGATGAAATGACGTAATGACTCACTCAGGGTGTTTTCAGTGTGGTATTAGTACTTTTACTTTAGTAAGACTTTCCTGACCTCCATATTACACAAGTAAAACAGAAAAATGACTGAGATTTCAGCAGTAAGTCGCAGCCCTGTAACCGTGGGAGTGATAGAGATGGCAGGAATTAAAGTAGTGAGTTGGATCAGCAGCAACACTATCAAGAGAAGTGCTATGAGCTTTAGTTATATTTGTAGTAATGATAAGTTCACTGGTTTAATATGAATAAAGCAAATTATTTTATTTTATGCCTGTTTGCATAAAATAAAATAAAAATTAAAGGAACTTTAGATAAACTTTTTCGCCTCAGCTGTTCTTAAGACATAAACACAAGACAAAGGAAATGAAAAACAAACAAATACTCACTGGCCTCTCAGGGCTTCCGTAGAAATTAGTGCGTGGGAAAACGAACTGCAAAAAGTTTGGTCATTCACACACAAGCTAACATGCTCACACACACACACACACACACACACACACACTGGTTAGTGTTAGTCTCACTACAGGAGTATGTGAGGGACCAAAGGCAGACACACACGGTGGACTGATGAGTGACAATGTCTTTAAATAACTAATCACTGACTGAACGTCTGTGAGCCCAGGAAACGAAACACAGGGGCAACAACCAACAACCTGACAGAGACAGGGGACGCAATGAGACTTAAATACACTGGGGGCAATTAGCAGCAGGTGATCCACGTTACACAGGGAGCCCACAGGTGTGTGCAAGCAGAAGAAGACTCATCCAAACCTGCTGCGGGGATCAGCACATGGTTGCTGGGTTCGGTCCAGGGAATCACTCTGTTAAACTCAACTTTATGTTCTTCAACATTTCTGAATCCACAAACTGGACTAATACTGTTCGTTATCTCCCCCTTCACCTTTCCTCAGGCTCACAGGTGTGACCGATCTTCACCTTCCTCTCCTTCAAAGGCTGCAAAGGGTTATTGTTAATGTGCACTTTTTCTTTTCACCCTTCCTGAGAAGAGAAAACCTTTCAAATAAAAAGGGGACAATTCCTAAGATTTATGGAGCAGAAGCTGATGATCCAGTCAGATCTCTGAGAAATCAGCGCTCTGTCATACGACGTCTCCCTGAGGAAGAAATGTGTGAATGAAAATCAGAACCAAGTTTCTTTCTCTGAATTTTAAAAACTCTCAAAACTGTGAGTCTGTTTACTACCGAGTACACAGCACGTTCGTAGAAAGGCTGCGGCGGCAAAAGGAGGAAGTGAAATTAGGAAAACTCCTGAGCCACACACTTTTACAATGGTATTGCTGATATGACATTTTTCCAACAATTGTTATAAATGAACCCTTTAGTCTCCAGTTTTCCTCCTTATTCCCGCTTAAATCATCGTTCCCCCTGTTTCCTGACAGCCTTACAAACACTCTGTACAGAGAGATAGAACTTTAAGTACCACTCTAAAGAGTTATGAGACAGTGGAGGGCCGACCCTGGCTCACAGTTCATCTTACAGGTGCTGGATGGGGCCGATGTTTTAGATTTCTTATCTTAGATTCATCTAATGCAAATTAACTCAGTTTCCCCAAAGACAGCTTATTTAAATCTTCAAACATCAGCCACGGTCCTCAGAGACAAACAGCCGGTGAAACCTGCCTTCTGAAGTCTGCCAGTTTGATCTAAAACACAGTCAAAGTCTTCAGCTGTGTCCACAGGCACACCACACACTAACTCTACGCATTACACGCGGACGACATGATACAGCTTCAGCAGTTAACATGTGAAAATATCAACATAATGAACCGTTTCATCAGGAAATGACACAACATGCGTGATGTTGGCTGTCAAAGCTGCTGCGAGTCAGTAAACACCCATACTCTGTACAAACAATGGAAGATATGTGCAAACACAGCTGTAACAGTATGAAACATCAAGTTAGAATTATTGATATTTATTGTACATTATCTCTGTAATCCTTATAACTACATCACAGTTTGTTAGAAATCATATATTAAAGTTAATAAATTAATAACTTTAATCAGGAAATGACACAACATGCATCATGATGTGTCATTATTAAAGTTATTAATAAATTAATGCTAAAAAGTGGGACATCATGCAAGGTGTTACCCACTTTTCTCTGTCTAATTTTATATTTTTGTGTTTTTGACTGTCGTTTGGACAAAAAGATATTTGAGGAGGAAGAAGTGACCGTGGATTCTGAGATTTTTTCACTATTTTCTGACACAAAACATTAAAAACGACTGAAATAATGAAAACCGAACCAACTCTGCATGAATACCGTGCTGACATTTTGAACAGAAAAACACAACAAGGTTTAATTTTAATCTTTTTATTGGTTAGGTCATCCAGCTACCTTACCTTCAAATAATTAAATTAAAATTCTTTTAAATATTGTCTTCAAAGAGGAAAGCATAACTAAAAGCAAAAGTCATTCACACATAAAATTTAAAATGTGGAAAAAAAAAAAAAAAAAATCAAGGTTCCTCCTAAAAACACTCACAACATCAAACAAATAATAATTGAAATGTAACACACTATACACAACTGAACCTATGAATCTATAAAGAACTGGTGCAACTTGAGCCAGACAACAAACCGGTGCACTCGTTTATGTGTATCCAGTCAGGAGAGCAGTCGGTCCATCCTTCGGTTACGTTCGTGTCACTGAATCTCTCCGGGGCTTCCCTCTGTGTCTCCAGGGGCCGAGTCGGGGCTGTGATTAGATGTAGGTGGGGGTCAGTGTGGCCGTGCGGCGCCGCAGGTAAGGCCGCACGCGATGATGGCTTCTCGATTTAAAAACCAAAGGTGTTCTCCCCGCTGTACGCCACGTATAAAAAGCCGTCCTCGTCCTTCTCCTTCTCGTACAGCTGCCCCATCGTGATGCTGAAACACAAAGACACGCCGTTACCGCTGAAGGCTCGAGACACAGCGCTGGAAATGGACGCTGGATGAGGGTGCTGTTATTCTCTGTTTACCTGTCAAAGTATCCACATACAGGTACTGTGTGGGTATCAACGCATCGTTTATCTGATTCCACAAATATTCACTAAAGAAATGGTCCCCAACAAATACAGCGTTTACAGTGAGCAGCTGTTTTACAGAGTTAGGGAACGTTTCTTAAAACTCAAACTGGAAGTAGAGACGTCCCACGCCGAGTCCAGGGATCCGTATCAGGGCTGATCCGAGCGTATTTGAATGAACTGGTTTCAGCTGAAATGGAAAGTAACTAAGTGCATCTACTCGAGTACAGTACAAATTAAAGGTACTTGTTTTTGACCTGAGAGTTTCCATTTTTCTCCCACCTGATACTGCAACACATTTCAGAGGGAAGTATTGTTTTTTTATTCCACATAACGAGGGATTTTACTTTATTTACTTTAAGTATAACTTGATGCTTCTGTACATTTACTGAAGTTTTTGTTTTTGGTTTCAGCAGATGTCAGATGTTAAAGAACTCAGGATCAGGCTTCTTCCCTGCCTGACAGACTTCACTCAGGGCAAAAATGTCTGGTTACTCTTTACCTACCAAGATACAACACAATGTCTTAACACAACCATTGTTCTGTACTGACATAATAATTATCAGTGAGTTCTTTATCATTTGTTCCTGATGATTTACAGTTTTTAAACAAACCACTGTTTGCAGGTTGTTTATTTCTTTGCAGGTTGTTTATTTCTTTGCAGTTTTTCAGAAGCTTTTTCAGTTTGGAGCCAAAATAATAAAACCTTTACAACAAGAACCTGGTCAGAGGCAACATTTCACATTTTCCCTTTCTCCTCCATTTAGCAGCATTAAGGTAAGAAAAGCTGATCTTTCTGCCCCGTTTCTGCCCCCTGTCTGACAGTGTGGGGTATTTCTCATGACGCTGACTGACCAACCACTGCTCTGATCCTTCCTACTTGTTGCTCTGAGTGACAGGACTAAAAATACAGACACAAAGTGCTGAGCAATGACGAAGGCAGAGAGTTAGGTGTAACTACCGCTCACTCTGGGTTTGTAAGAACTGTCCCATTGTTGAATCAGCTTTTATATACAATACTAAAAATAGATTATCAACACCTGACGTGTGCCACTGTGGGAAGTATGTTTTTATTTCTATTCCAGATATCTCAACCTGTCCTGCATCTTCTTACATGGCAGACATTATGAGTTCCTGCTGATAAAAACTAAAATTTGACTGCAGCTTTATCTCGACTGCCTCATATGAGCATGAAGCTGTTCATACTGCACTTACAGACCAATTACTGCCAATAAAATAAGTTCACTTCTCCGGCCCAGCTGTTTAACCAGGTGGAAAAACCCAATAATATTAATCAAATCAAATAACTTTTCATTTTTCAATACGCGATTTTCACTACTTCTTCACATTTAACAGTCTTTAATTTTATGCCAGATGAGGATTAACATGCTGATCGTCCTGTGTAGTAACTGTTTAATAATCTTTATTGATTAAAATAATTTGGTTTAGTCATAAAAATGCAGCTTGATCTGTTTTTATCTGAGTGATTCACTAAATCAGACCTGAACTGGATCAGACTCAAAGTTCAACAACTTCTACTGTTGGATGTAAAAAAGACACATTTAAATCACCTAAATGTAAAAATAATTCTGGACTTTTAGGTGAATTAAATCTACTGTTGTTACTTGTTTAGTTACAAAACCATGATTAAATAAAATAAACTGAGTCTTTTTGTAACTGCTGACAACTGTGATCAGATCTGCTGATTATTCTCTCAGTTAATCAGTTAACCAGTTCATTATGCCCGTCACGATTTCCCACAGCCCACAGAGATGTGTTCACATGCTGGTTTCATTCAACAGTCAAATATCCGATATTCAGTTCACTGTCATATGTGAGAAAACAGCATCAAATCTTTTCTGTTGGCAGGTGAAACGATTGATCGATTATCAGAGCAGCTGCCAGTTAATTTTCTGTTGATCGATTTGCAGGTTCACGTGTGGGCTGTTCACTGTCCACATGCACACGTGTGTTGGTGAGAGAGAGAGAATGATGGACAGGGTACCTCACATACTGATGACCTGCTGAATTAAAAATGAGCGTCTTGTTGTTGTGGACACATCGGGCTGCTAACTGCACCACGTTCAAGAGAATTATAAAGTATTATAAGTATTATTTTTAGCCAAATCATATTGTTTCCCTGCAGCCTGATGGCGACTGATCTTAACCTTGTAACTACAAAACAAGATCCAGTAACAACTTGGCCTCAGATTTTCCTCGTGTGTCCACTAATCCAGACTGAACTGAACTTTACCATGACCACTGTCTGATTATGAATGTTTTTAAAATAAATATAAATAAATAAAATCAGGAACCTCTGAAGTAAAAGATAAAACTGAGCCCCACCAGTGTCCCCAACCTGACCTGGACTGAGGCACCGTCTTGTCCACAAACAGGAAGATGGCCTTCTCTGAGGGCAGCTGGATGCGTTTCCTGATGATCCACATGAACTGAGCCACTGTGATGTCGGAGGGGACCAGGTACTTCCTCTTGTCGATGTCCACTATCTGGGATCCAGACACTTTCTCCACAATCACCTGAAAAGCCACACAGACGTGATTATAACCAAACAGGCAACGTATAAAGAAAGAAAACTTCTGTTTTTCAGATGTGAGATCACACGGTCTTCACTCACCGGGACCCTGTCAGGGTACTTGTTGCGGATTTTGGCTGACTCTATGCATCGATGTTCTGCAGGACAAGAAGCAAAACCCGTGTTAATCAGGTGGATGCTTGACATGACAACATCAACACATGACTCTTATTCAATACTTCTACTTCTGTTCAGACACCAGAGGCAACAAGCGACGGACAAAGGCCGATAAATGACGGCTGAAGTGTGAGAGCTCAGACAGCTGCTGTGGATTAAAACAGTGCGACACACATCGACCTGTGCAGAGTTTAATCACGAGTAAAACATCAGAACATAAACTCTGTGATCATGGAGGAATTTCTGTCCTGGAAGCTGCTTCACCACCTTCCCGCTGAAACGATGGGTGTTCACTGATTTTCTGACAGGAAAATCACATTTATTTGACATTTCATAGACAAAATGACTAATCGAGAAAAATTTGAGATCATTTATGATAATGATAGAGTGTTAGTTTGACAACCAGTCCCAAACCCAAACACAGTGATGTTACTGTGATCAAATTAGTAAATTTAGCTCGTGGCTAAAAAGACTTTGAAGCTTGGTCTCTTTAGAAAAATTATCCAAAGACTGAAAAGATGGTTGGACCATTTATGGACTTTAATTTATAAAGTGTTTCTATAGAACACTGATATAGTTTACTTTGAAATACTTTAGGTAAGCTTAAACAAACTGTACATTTCACTGTGCATTCACATGCATCTACATCAGGTCTGTTTTGTTTGTTTTATATGTTTGACAAACAGAGTGAATACAATGGCCAAAAAAAATTGCAAATTAAAAATGTTCATTTCATCATTACCAAAACAGTTGCCAATCGACTAACTGATTAATGACTAATCGTTTCAGCTCTGATGTGGTGCTAAGTCAGGGTCCGGGCCTGCGGCTAATCTGCCCAAACCGCTTCCTCTTCGGTCCGGGTGAAGCCTCCCAGGCCTCTGGTTTCAGTCCGGGCGGAGACGGAGAGAAACCTGATGTTGAGCTGCACAAAACAGACACATCCGAGCCTGATTATCCTGCTGCAAACAGCGGATCGATGCGGAATGGAGGCTCAGCAGCTTAACGTGTCAATAACCACCGTCAGCCTGAAAACAGGTCGCCGCCCGGCGGCCGTGCGACCGGAGGCAAGATGCTTTGTTCACCTGCACTGACCCAACACATCATTTCTAATGTGGAGACGAGCGAACCGGCTTTAACATGCGCTGACATCAATATTTACAGCTGTGTTGTATATGAAGTGTCTGTGTCGACACAGCTAAACCAAAACCTCCTCCCTGAACAAAGGCCCGAAGGACAGGCCAGTCCGTGCCCGACGACTTCTACCGCCGGTTTTTATTCAACATTCAACCCCAATTTATGTTCCCACAGGCCCGAACAAAGGATGTCCCCTCAGAAATTAATCTGCGTTGACGTTTTTAATGACAGTTTGATTAAAAAGGCCCACCCTCCTCCTCCCTTACCCAAGGAGTGATCCTCTTTGAACATCCATTTCATGTTTGCCGTTTCCGGGCCCTTTCCGCTCGATGCAGCAGATTATAAACACGACTTCGGGTCAGCTTGAGTTGAAATTTCGAGCCGAACCGAATAAACTCGGAGTTTCTGCTTCTCTTTCGTTTGGTGTCGTGTAAACGTTTGACGCTCAGAGAGACGTGTAAACAGGGAATGGACGGCGGCGAGCTCCTCAGCAAAACAACAAACAACCTCCTCACGAGCAGCCTGCGGTGACGTCACTGCAGGGCCGTACCATTCCGCCTCACGCTGGGGGGGGGGGGGGGGGGGGGGGCAGGGTGCGACGCTCCCGCTTTTTACACTTTTTTTTCACATTTTTAAATTATTAAACTTCGATACCCCAGTAATATAAGTTAAGTTGAGGGTTTATTATTTAACTTTCAACTTTTACAGTGGATCTGCACTTTTCATATGTCAACTTCTTGACACGGTTCCCTGTTGGTCGTGTTTGGGCCTACCCGCTGCTCCTTGTTCTGTGGAGAACATAAACATAAGCATAGTGTGTAGAACCAGCACAGACCTTCAGGCTGTGGCAGTGTACTTAAGAGACACAAAACCACCACAGATACAAAAACCACAACAAATAGACGAAAAATAACCACAAAAGGACACACAACGATCCTAGAGAGACACAAAATGATCCCAGACTTTAGTCATTTTGGGTCTTTGTACATCAAATCAAAATCAAGTCCGAGTATTTTCAGCTAAATATAGTGTAATAAAGAATGGACATTATCATCTTAAGCATAAATTAATAAATGTTATTTTCCACCACTGCCACTAATATGGTTTAGCCAAATTAAAATGTGCATAATTTCACTTAAATAAATTCATGTTAGTCATTATTTAGATGTTTTTATTTCAGCTTCAGCAAACAAAGCTTTTATAAAATCACAAACTTTAGTATCAAAGTGATCTTTTGACATATAAAGATGGATTTAAAGACACATTCATGAGTGAAGAGAAGGTCCTAGTTCGAGCAGTCTGGTTTGTTTTCTTCTGTGGGCTGAGCTCTGGTCTGGTTGTCAGGCGGCAGCGGCTTTCCCAGATGGTGTCCTGTGGTGAGGCCGTAGGGCTGTGACTCTCGCTCCTCCCTCACTTTGGGCCGAAGCAAGAACCCCCCCTGGAAGCTGAGGTCAAACAGCTCAGAGGGGGCAAAAGTCAAAGGCTTCTCTGCCAGCAGTCCTTTTAGTCGGGCTCGCCACCCTTCTAGCATTGCGGTTCGCACCATTGGGGGACAGTGAGCCGGACTCCAGAATATCTGAGGAGCGAGAACCTGAAATCCACAGAAGTGCAGTGTGCCATTCTGAAAGGGACAAGAGACGAGCAAACGAGAGAGTCAGATTAACTCCAGCACAGGACATTTCAGCGTCCTTTTATTTTAAAAAAGGCTGACAAGAATCAAACCAGGGACCAAGAGAAGCCATGAAGGATCGTCCCACCTCTGCAATTCCCTGATGTTTTAGAGCATTCTAAAGATGCTTGATAAATTGTTTTTATCATTAAGTTCATGTGAAGGAGGAAAAGTGAAGGATTTTTAATTTTCACTTTCACTTAAAAATATGTCTTTTGTAAATACCTGTAGAGGCCACAGTGTGATGTTGATGTCTCCGTTGATGCCATCGGGCTGGAACATGGTCTGTGTTGCTCCAGTTGTGAAGGACAACATGGCTTTTTTATCCTTCATGGAAACAAAATACAGTAATTATACAAAATGATTAGAGGGATTAAGTATTTAGTCCTGATATCCATATTTAGAGGATATAAGTCAGCAGATTGTTTTGTATTATAACTGTTTTGTGTAGTCTGTGTTGGTTAAATACATGTTGTCTACCTGATACAGACCTTGAATATTCCGTTATTGTACATCTTTTCCAGGGAGAAAGCGAAGCCTTGTGTCAGCACTCTGTCCATCCAGCCCTTCATGATGGCAGGTACACTGAACCAGTACAAAGGAAACTGCAAAAAGACACAGCAATGACAATTCACGTTCATACATAAAGTGTATTTATACTTTACTGTTTTAACTTCTTTAATTTTGTCTTCATTCATGCTCATTCTTTTCATGACTGATGTATTTTTCCTCCTGTGATTCCTCATTTTCCTTTTCCTGCTGCGAAAACAGTTTGTGGGCAGTTCACTCCACATCTCTAGCACTGACACTAGGGGGAGCAATAGTCAATTCAAAATTACTGTAGATTTATTTGAAGCTTGAAGGAGAAGTCTAGTGACTTTATTGTTAACAAATCCCACCAACACTGTGTTAATCCATCAAACAACAATTTCTGTCCATTGGTTCCTACTGAAGATGTAAATCTTAAAAACAGGTCACAAACATAAAGTTTTATGTCTAAAAAAAACTAAATAAAGCAAAAAATAAATAAATAAATAAATAAATAAATGTCTCAGCAATTTCATCAAACAACTGGATGCTCTTGCTGTCAAACAAACAGCAGTAAAGACTACATTGGTTGGGGACTATTTTCTGTGTCAGATTAATCCACAGTTTGTGCTGTGTGTTTGTGGTGTCAGGATGGTGTTTGAACTTGACTGTCCAAACTGTGCCAAAAAAAACAAAAACAAAACAATGTGGTCATGATAATGAAGGGATGTGTCATCCAGTGCAACAGTTTGACTTATCTGTGTTTTTAATAGTTTTTGGAAACAATGGAGCTGTATGATTCAGAGGGAGATAGATGAGGCTTTGATACACACTCAGAGCTTGTTACTAGGAGACATCAGGTGTTTGTTTTGGATCTTTTGGGATTTTCTGACCCTAAGAAAAATGCAGAATTTCATCAGCTTTATTCTTTATTCTTTATCAACAACCTGTGTTTCAGCCAAACCGCAGGAGATGAATGACCTCTGACCTGGAAGATGATGAGTTCGGCCTCCTGCACTTTGCGCTGCTCGGCTACGATGTCGTCACTGAGGCGGCCTTCCACCCAGGCGTGCATGGTCTCCTCTCCATACTGGAACAGCTCTGAGTTCTTCAGGTCACCTGGATGACAATAAACTTCTTACTGCCAACAAATCCCATGAAAACCGACAGTGAATGTTCCTTCATCCCCATGAACACACACACACACACAGTTTTTTCTGACTCAGCCCCACCAGTGATGTCGTCCTGTGTGGCGCTGGCTCTGAAGTTCATGGCGTACAGGTCGGACACGATGACCCTGTATCCCTGCTCCGTCAGCTCCTGAACCGCCACGTCACGAACCGCCGCATTGAACGAGCCCGGGCTCTGGTGAGCGTACACGATCAGAGCCGTCTTCTGAGCTGTCTCACACACACACACACAAACACAGAATCATGGTTCCATATTAAAAAGTATGGTGCCTTAAATCAAACTACCCAAACGAAGTGGCAAACCTCAAATGTGAGGATTTTGAAGTTTGGACTAAATGGAGCATCATGAAGGTGTCACTCTGTGAATATTACAAACCAGATAATCAATAAAACACAGGAACAGCAGCGTCTGTTCTGAAAACAACGTGAGGGTCTAATCCTGCAAAGGGAAAAGTCAGACTGGGTGTTGTGAATCAAGTCTTTTAATGTCATGCAGCATGGAGATAAGATATACAGTTCACAGTGTGTTCTGCAGTGTTGTCTGAGGAGTGTTGTCTAGTATGACTCTTTATACCTGTGGTCAGTATGCCATAAATACCTTTCCCAGCATGAGAGACAATAAAGGCTGTCTTCTGATCACACCTACTGTAAACTGTCAGGACAACCAACTGAGGTTCACTCCCAGACAATCAAAGATATTTTCAGATCAGCAGTTTTAGATAAACAGTTCATTCTAGGAAACATCTGTTATCACACCTACTGCAAGCACTCAGGACAGGTAACTGGGGTTCACTCCCAGGTTGGCTAAAGTCTTTCCAGATCAGCAGTTACAGATGTCATTTCACTTTAGGGGACGTCTGTTTTAAATTCAGATTAAAGGTGTGGTAAGACCAGCTATAATGTAAGTCCTGCGTAAACACAGTCTGGATGAGTTTTAAAGTGAGTGACTGTGTCACGGGTACAGGTCACAGGACTGACACTGACACTCCGAGCGTTGAGGGTGAGGGTCGGGTGAGGGTCTGCAGGAGTCTGTCACACACAGTGTGATTGGGGCACTGTCACCTGAGCATAAACATGTTTTTTGGTGAAAAACAACGATGCTACATGTCGTTCAGCAATGAAACGTAACTCTGGGTCGTAAGAAGTTTGAGTGACCTGCTCGTTTTTTTCTGGGAGGAAAGTCTCAGACGGATCCACTGAACCTGCGATTAATACACAGCCAAATGCGGGTTGTGTCAAACCAAGTCAACTGGCTCTGGTTTTTACAGCCCTGAGGGTCTAACACAGACCGACCATTTTCAGTAAAGGTCGAGTCGAATGATTTACAGACAGATTTTTAGGAACTCTGCTTACTTTGCTTTGCTTGTGCTTCTATCACACTGCAATATAATCTGGTTACAAAATGATTTTAGGACATTTTATTAATCTACAGTATTTGTATGCAGTTATAACCTAATTCTAACTTCCTAACATTTTATATAATCAGAACTGTTTTACTTACTTACATCTACATTGTAGTGTGTTAACCTATTCAATGTTTATGTACAGCTTATAAATACTAAAGGGTTAAGTCAGCAGGTAAAGAAATACCAAAGCAACATGATTAATTATGAGATTTGTGATTACCATATGAGAGAAACTGTTAAGCCCCGAAACACTTGAAAACCTGACACTGATGATCAAACCAAGGTGACTGGCTCC
This sequence comes from Toxotes jaculatrix, assembly GCF_017976425.1. Classification (NCBI taxonomy): domain Eukaryota; kingdom Metazoa; phylum Chordata; class Actinopteri; family Toxotidae; genus Toxotes; species Toxotes jaculatrix. Next base: position 30,655,736 of record NC_054394.1, on the reverse strand, counting down.
TGATAGAAGCATGTAGTTTTTCTGTCCTGAGGGTGTGAACACAGCACAGATTAACCTTCCAAAACTAACCTAAACATAAACTACATTTTAGTTATTGTCTTCTTTTTTTTCCAGCAATGTGATTTTATGCGGCTCAAACAGCAGAGTGAGATCTGTCCAGACTTTGGTCCAGAGAGCGATGAGTGATTTACAGATTTACAGACAGACAGAAAGCAGCAAATATCAGCTGAAACTCACCCGGGTCCGTCTGCACCGGGGACCTGGTTCCTGGCAGCTCTTATACACCCTGTCACTTTCTTTGCGTGAGAAACACTGTTAGATCGGATATCAGATGGAAGAAATGTGTCTGAAAGTCACAACTACACACTGGAGGAAGAAAAAAAGTCTGCTGTCAAACTGTAGGACCGGTTTAGTTCAGGAAAGGGAGGGGTGTGTGTGTGTGTGTGTGAGTGTGTGTGTGTGTGTGTGTGTGTGTGTGTGCGTGTGTGTGTGTCTGTGTGTGTGTGTGTGTGTGTGTCTGTGTCTGTGTCTGTGTGTGTGTGAGTCAGTCGGGCTGTGGATTCACTGGTGCAGGTGAATAAGATTGGTTTCATTTGGCCTGGAAAAGAATGTGTGGGTCACTTTCAAGGGATTATCCGACCGGGTCATGTGGCTTGATAAACGCTTTAATCCGACTTAATTTCACCTCGTTAAAAGAAAAAGTTGAAGAAGGTGTCAGTTTAGTAAAGCCTGAGCTGTTGGGTCAAATCCCCGTGTTTTATGTCACCTGTCACCAGTTTGTCTGCAAACAGGCTGACTGACTGTGGGTATGAGCTGGTAAAGAATCTGAGAAAACGTCCACACAGTTTAAAGCAAATCCAACAGTTCTGATATAATGACAGGAGGATATTCAGCACAGTGTGTCTGAGGGTAAACAGAAGCCAAATCTAGATTTAAACTTTTTCACCGACATTTTTATTAATGTCGTTTTTTTTTTGTTAAGTTTCCTTAGTTTGCATGAAACAAATTTCTCATTATGAATTCATTAATATGTAAAATCAGTGACAGAAAATGTTTATTCTGTGAAGCACTCTCACCCTGAGCTCCATTCAGTGGCTGTTCAGGAGCTTTTGATCACGTCACATGATCTTCCTCAGCAGATGGAGTTTGCCCAGTTGTCTTGGAATCGTAGATGTTTAAATTTCCATTTTTCAAAATAACATTTTATTTTTTTGTGGACAAGAGAAAAACATAAATTTGAACATCTACAAATTCATGACAGCTGGACCGAGGAAGCCCATGAGATGCGATCAAAAGCCCCAGAGCAGCTACTAAATGGACTTCACAGTGAGATTGTTTGATAAAGTTTGTTCTGTACTGTATTTATCACTAATCTGTTGTGCATCAGATCATATGAGTTTATTACACATGATCTGATGGTTTTCTACTTGTGAAATTTGTTTCACAAATACTTTTACTTTTATGTCTCTCTCAGCTGTAACAGCACTGGTTTGAAAAATAAACATGTATAAATCTATGTTTCTTCTTCTTCTGCAGGACACCACATAACTGAAGAAAGAGCAAAACAAGGTTTGTTTACAATGTTAAGGAGCGAGTAACGAGAAGAGAAGAGTTTTTAGAGGAAACAAACAGCAGTGACGACATTGTTGGTCGCTTCGGCTCGACAGAGGAGGCTCTGAAGTCCCGCCTCATTAAAGAGCCGAAGCAGACCAGCTCTGCCTCAGGTCTGCGCTCCACTGACAGTTTATCCCACTGGAAGCTTTTTTATTCTCTGCTGAGTCCAAGTCCCTGTCACATCCCGGGGTCATACTGAAAAATAACTGATTCTTTGGATATCACAGTGTTTCCGAATGACCACACTGGAAGCGGAGCAGAAAGTGGGATAGAGAGGAGGCGTCGTCATGTGGTTTTCTGTTTCTCCTGGACGACAGGCACGGTGGTTCATCACGTGAAAAGAAATGAAATAAGAGAACTAAGACAGACTCTGGCTCTGACCGAAGCGGCCCGTCAGTTTATCAAGAATTCACAGCAAACTGCTTAAGATAGTCTGGATAAGCTGATAGTGTCAGACAACAGGTGATCTCTGTCTGTCGGTCGAAGTCCACTGTACCTCTGTGACCTCGGCCTGAGGACTTTATCTTCTGCTTTTTATTATTATGGAGTTCCAATCTACTGTTGCTTGGTGAGTTATCCTGTGGTGGATCAGACACGCCCTCAGCAGGCTGCGTGTCAGGCTCGTATGTAATGTGGCAGGAATGTTACACGGACACTTCTGTCACCTGCTGATCACCTGGGTGGGCCTCAGTGATGAGACCTTCCCGGGTTACCTGCCTGAAGGGAAATTTTTCAGATGCTCTGCCCACTGGTCAGGAGTCATTGTGTAACAGTGTACATCAGCAGACAGGTCAGTCAAATGCAATTCATTTGGATTTACCTGGCCGATGTAGCCACCGCAGCATACTTTTTGCAGAGCTAAATGACTTCATGTTTCCAGAAAAGTTTGTCCAGAAAAGACAAACAGCCACAGGAACTCAGACAGAACTCAGAATTATAAGACAGTGAATGTAACTGCAGCACAGATTTATCTGACCTTATGTTGCTTCAGCTGAGGGAATTAGTGCTACGGGCTGACGTTTTGGGGCTTTTGGTAAAATGTCTGGACTAATATTTGATGAATTACCATGAAATTTGATTTAGACATTCATGGTTCCCAGAGGATGAATCCTAACAACCTTGGTGATCGTCTGACCTCTCATCTGAAACCATCACCAGGTCAACATCTTAACTTGTCCAGTGGTTTATGATCAAATACCTGCAGAACTAATGATTTTCCCATCAGGCTCAGCTGGAATTAGTATTTAGTTCTAATTAGCAAATATTAGCATTCTGACAGCATGGTAAACATCAGTTTGTTAGCATTTAGCTCAAAGCAGCGCTCTGCCTAAGTACAGAGTCACTGACCGGATTGTTTCCTGTTGTCACCTGCACAGGTGTGCAGGTACTTTGACTAATTACGTGCAGAAAACAATGTTTTCCAGAGCGTCTCAGGCTCGATGTGCAGGTCCTTCCTGCCAGTTTCCAGTTCATGCACCTCGGTTGTGACAGTTTTGTTTTTCAGGGTGCCCTGCAGGCCCAGCTGGTCATTCAGACGTGCAGGAGCCTGAGGGACATGCTGGATGGATTAAGACAAATTTGTCCCCAAGTACACAGCAGAAAGTCCGATCCTGTCGTGTTACAGGATCTCATTATTTCCCTCTAACATCATTAGCTTTTACACAAAGTGAAAACTGTGCCGGCGTCACAGTCAGTGTGTTTCCTTCACCTGAATGTCACAGTAAAAAAAGCAAATCTCCCGTGGCTCAAATTAAAAATAATTCATACATGCTTTTCTTTACAAATCATCCCCGGATACATGCCGAGACATTCAGATGGTTTTGATGTTTTTCTCTACAAATGTACTAATTAAAGGTCATTAACTTCAAAAATTGTTTTTGAGGGAAATTGTGACATCTGTAAATGTGCTAATCACATTTTGCAGCAAATCAATTTAAATCCAAAGGAGCTGCTGGAATCAAAGGATTCATGGAGTTTTGTTTTGCTGAGCCTCGAGGGAGCAAAGAGTCGCATCATTCGCACAGCAGCAAATACATTTTGAAGGAAACATAACTGCAGCTGGATTATGTTTTCTGTCAACATGATGAAGGTATGTTTCTGTAATTTATGTAAGGGACTCAGCAAAGCTGGAGCTGTTGGACTTCTCAGATGCATTTTGTGGACCCTGGGTAATTCTTCCTTTAAAGCACATAGCAGAAGCTTGAGCAGAGTCAGACAGTCTCAGAGGACATGTTTCAAAGTTTATGAAAGCCTCCTCTGAAACCTCTGAACTTTGGAGTGAACCTTTGCACAGAGAGAGGACTGTGGACTTTCCTCCCATCACTTGCACTGGAATCATAAGATAAGATAACACTTTATTGATCCCACAGCTGGGAAATTCATTTGTTAGGCGGCTCACAAGCAAAAACAGGAGAAAGGGATAAAGTGCAGAAAAACAAGAAGTGTGCATGCAATTTAAGTATAAGAAAAAATAAAGTTACAAAAAAAAAAAACAATACACAAAATACAAAACTAGCAAAAACTGTCTATATACAAATTTACATGATGATGGAGGGGTGAAGAGTAGGATCCTGTGGGAGAGAGAGAAAAAAAAAATATATATATAGCACAGTCCCGCATGGACAAATGAAATGTTGTACCAGTATACAACTAAACTGGCCCACCTGACCAGCTTGTTCATTCTCTGCACAACACAAGCAAAACAAAACGACAACAGGGCCACCTAGTGCCCACAAGGACACGTCGCCACACTCAGCTTAAGGATTGAACCATGGATCTGTGTGTGAAGGTAATTACACCAAATACAAACATCTTCAACAGAATCTCGTCACACGTAGACCATTAATATTCACATCGACATCATATACTGTACCGTGCAGTTACACTACACTCACACCGACACTGGATCCTTCCTCCCTTTGCTCTCAACCTTCCTCTGAGATTCTGCTCCATGTTGATATGATTCACATCATCTCTGCAGATCTGTCAGCTGATCTCTAACCAAACTCATGGTTTAAGTTTGATTCATTCACTGAAAGACCAGCAGACACACAGGACAGGATCTCAGTTACATTAGCACTATGCTTTCTTTCTTTTTCTTTCTTTCTTTCTTTCTTTTTTCTTTCTTTATTTTGTCAAGCATTTCTATTTGTCTGTATCTTGGATCATGTCGAAAATTAAGCTAAGCCATTATTGATGTATGATTTACTCATATGCACGAGTGAGTGTGATTCATCACTAATTCACTGAGAAAGAACAGCCATAAAGCAGCAGGAAGTGGTCCTGGTCTGGTCCGGTCCTGGTCTGGTCCTGGTCCGGTCCTGGTCCGGTCCTGGTCCGGTCTTGGTCTGGTTCTGGTCTGGTTCTGGTCCGGTTCTGATCCGGTCCTGGTCCGGTCCTGGTCTGGTTCTGGTCCGGCCCTGGTCCAGTCCTGGCCGGTCTGGTCCTGGTCCTGGTCCGGTCCTGGTCTGGTTCTGGTCCGGTTCTGGTCCGGTTCTGGTCTGGTCCTGGTCTGGTTCTGGTCCGGCCCTGGTCCGGTCCTGGCCGGTCTGGTTCTGGTCCTGGTCCAGTCCGGTTCTGGTCCGGTCCGGATCTGGTCCTGGTTTGGTCCTGGTCTGGTCTGGTCTGGTCTGGTCCTGGTCTGGTCCTGGTCCGGTTCTGGTCCAGTCCTGGTCCGGTCATGGTCTGGTCATGGTCCGGTCATGGTCTGGTCCTGGTCCCGTCATTGTCCGGTCCTGGTCTAGTCCTGGTCTGGTCCTGGTCTGGTCATGTCATGTGCGAGAGGAAGGCGAGGAGAAAAAAAGTCTTCAAATCTTCTTGCTGACAGATGATTATGTTTCATTTCATCATCATAACAACAGCAGGAAAAGTCGACGTTCTCTTGCTTGTGTGTCAAACCAGAATCTACAACTTTACACAGAGTAGAAAGATACTAAAAACTGACAATGAATTTATCCTCATGTTATATTCAAAAAGCATCTAAGATTATAAAAAACAGCTGCTGTTTGCAGGAAAGGCAGAAATATAACTTTTGAGTAGGTAACAACCTAACAGTTGGACTCTTACTGAAGTGGAAGTAAAAGCACGACTAACACTATGTAAAACTTCTGCTAGTAGAAGTACAGAAGTATTATTAGTCACATATATAAGTCACATTTACTTAAAGTTTTAAAGGTAAAAGGACCTGTCCCTGAAATGTCACAGCTTTGTTATGCATTATTAGACTGTTAATACTGATGAGTCAATGCTTGCAGCTGTGACAACAAGCGTTAGACTTCCTTCCTACTTTCCTTCCTCCTTTTAACAATACATTACCTGCATTAAAAGGCCAAATTTGCTGACTGTGTGTGTGTGACTCATGATTATACACCAGTCACACACACACCCATCTTCCTGTAGCTCACTGTTTGGTGGTCTCTGCGTGATTTCACGGGACCAGCATCATAGTAAGGAGGAAGGATTTTCAACTTCTCCAATATCCAAATAACTTTCCATTTTTAAAGACGCCCAGATATGAGAGGTCGTCACATCTGGACTGACGCAACAGTGGTGAGTCAGCTGGCTCCGATCCGGAGACCGAGAGGGAAGAAACGTCAGTTTCCACCAGTGTATTCAAAGATAAGATCATCAAACGTGAGACTTTTTTCCTGGAGACTTAGTGAGGCTGTTTTATGTTTAACATCGGATTTTACAGTTGTCTTGGGAACTGTGCTGTAAATGTTCACAGCTCTTTTTGTCCTGTGCAGAAAAAGGGAAATTTGAAGGAGCACTGTGCCGGAAATCTTCCAGTTGAGTAGGGACGGGGTCTGATTGCATTTTCATCAAGTCTGGATCCTTTCATCAAATCTTTTTTTACGCTGTGTGATTGTTGGGGCATGAAAAGATCTATAGCTTCTTCTGAGCGCTTTAATAACACAAATGATCATTTTGATTGCAGTTTAGGGACCAAACACCAGATAAACCAGACACTGACACTAATACAAACTACAGCAACTATCAAACCTAAACATTCATTCAATCATTAACCCTGTAAAAACAACACAGTGCGAATGACATTGACTCCACTTCAATCATCAGTTAAATAAATTCCTAATGTTTTGCATGTTGCTCTCAGCTCGTTGTTGCAAAGCTACAGGTCACAGGTCGTGCTCTCAGCTCGGTGAGACTACGTATAGGAACATCGTCTCTACGTCTGTTTCCGTTTCTGTCTATGATTGTCATCTTTTTGCTCCACGCATGCTGTTGTTGTTCTGTTTATCAGAAGCTAAAGGTTTGATTTTTTTGGTGAAACCTCTCACGTCACTGTTGGGTCTGGTTTTCCCACTGCATTTGACATTTGCAGCTGTAACAATGAAAGAGCAACAATCTCTCAGGCAGTTTCCTTCCCATTATCATTAACTCTCTTTGGCAGATTTTCTTTTCTTGCCACTGCGCCAGTTACTCTGCGTGTGGGTCATAAATTAAATGTCTCCTGAGGCAGAACTCCAAGCTTCCATATTATTATTATTATTATTATTATTATTATTATTATTAGTCAACTCAGTTTCATTTATATAGTCCTGAATGATATCAGAAGTTATCTCAGCAGGAGGAGAGAGAAGCACACACAGATGTTACAATAATAATAATGATAACTGTATCTGTGGGTGTTGAGCAGGATCATGGGGGAACTAGCTGGTTTGTGGAGGCAGATGTGTCTGCAGAAAGCGACAGGAGGAGAGAGGAGAGAGATGAGAGGAGCCGACTTGCGAACATGTAATGATGGTGCATGAATGAGAGCAGATGGAGAGGGAGACAAGAAGGGAGGAGCTCAGTGGATCATGGGAAGTCCTCCAGCAGTCTAGACCCATTAGCAGCATAATGAGGGGGTGGCTGAAGGCAAGTGTGAGCCGGCTCCAACTATAAGCTTCATCACAGAGGACAGTTTTTAGCCCACTGTTAAACATCCTCCTGCACCCAAACTGGTAGATGGTTCCTCAGTCAGGAGCCCAGTAGCTGAAGGTTCTGCCTTCTATTCTGCTTTTGGACACTCTAGAAACCACAAGTAGGTCTGCAGACCGGGAGAATAGTTTTCTAGTGGGGTTATACGAACTATAAGCTCTGTAAGATATGATGGCGTCTGACCATTTTGTAAGTGAGGAGCGGGATTTTAATTTTTTTTCTGGGTTTTACAGGAAGCCAATGCAGAGAAGCTAACATAGGAGAAATGTGATCTTGTTTCCTGGTTCCTGTAAGTGCATGTGCAGCAGCGATCTGTGTCAGCTGGAGAGTTTTTAGAAACTTGTTGGAGCGGCTTGAAAGTCATTACAGGATTGTGAATCAGAGCCCAAGAATATCCTGGATGCAAGATGAAAGGTCTTGCTGCTGTACTGCTCAGTTAGTCTTTCTAGTGGGGCCTCCATAAATCATCAGAGACAGAAGACACTGAGACAGCCTGAATCCACTGAAGGACTATGGCAGGTTCTACAAGATCCTGGAACAAACAACCTGACAAGCGCCTGAGAAACCGTGTGCAGGTGCACCGAGGAGAGCTGGGCCTGTTTTAAAGACAAACGGGTGTCACAGCAAATTCTGATCAGATTTAGGTTTTTCCACCATCACACCACACAGACATGAGGTCCATTAAATCAGTCCAGTTTTACATGACTTGAGCTTATTATTGTGTGAAAAACTGATTGTTGAAAAATACAATTCTGTTAATAAAATGTATATCATATATTACATAGTGTTTCATGTTAATGAATCTGTTTCCACACTAACAAAGCAAAAATCAAGGGTTTAGCCAAATAATGTTAATGACGTGGAACGCTGATACTGTCAAATCAAAACAGCCAAGAACAAGAGGGAAGAGGACCCAAATGCAGAAACCCCGGGACAGACGGAGGGGTGAACTGAAAGTCTTTTATTAAACTTAAACTGACTGGAACAGTCCAGAGCCAGAGAACAAAACTTAAACAACTACAAATCATCCGTGAAGGAAGGAAAAAGGCTGGAAACGTAAAACACAAGGCAAACTCCAAAAGTCCTTACTTCAAAAGGCAACCAAGGTAAATCCAACGCAAGGCACAGGTACAGGAACAAACGCACGGAGCTGACTCAGGGAAGCAGGGCAGAAGCACACACTGGAACCGACACTGGAACCGACACTGGAACCAACACTGGAACCAACACTGGAACCAACACTGGAACCAACACAAGTACAGACACAGGTACAGACACAGACTCAGGAACAGACACAGACAAACTGACAGGGAAGCAAGGAGACTTAAACACACAGGGGTAATGGGCAACAGGTGAAACCCATTAGGGCGGGGCAAACAATCGAAAAAGGAGGGAAACCAGACAAAGACCGATACACTGACAGATTCCTTAACAACCATCACTGCAGCGATAAACTGTGCAGCGGGACCAAGCAAAGCTTTTTGTGGTTGTAACTGTCAGTTTGTCATTAAAACCACTGACATTCCCATCAGCCTCAGCTGTACTTTGAGTTTAGTGCTAATCACAGATGCCAAAGTTTTTTTTATGAATTATTTTGTTTGCTGATTGTAGTTTGGTTGCAATAGCTGCCGAGTGCAGTGGACACAAGTAGTGCTCCGCCCATTTCCTGACCTTCATGTTTGTTTTGCCTATCTAGGTATTTCGGTGCTAAACGAAGAGTGCACAACGCACAGAACAGAGGGGAGGAAGTAGTGTTGCCATGCTAACAACAGAACCACGTCAGAACCACGTCTGTATCTTTAAAGAACGTCATTCTGCTGGCACTGCAGTGATTTTACCACCAACAAGAGTCATTTCTTTCAGCAAATGCACCGACATTAACTGAATGTTGTTCAAACACTTCCCAGCCAGTAGATGCATTTAAACCAGCAAATACATTTACCTGGTTAAAGCGCCTGTGTCGACCTACAAATTAATATAAGTTCTCTTTCATCCACAGATCCACATGTTCTCCTTAAGTTCATTACAACTCTGCAGCCGTCTGAAGAAGCCGATTCTTCATTTGTTCCTGCCACCTGTGTTTTACCATCAGTATCTGCTGTGGAAAGTGAACGTTGTTGGAAGTCGGGAGATTTAGCACAAATGGGAACAAGGAAATGGGACTGAAGGAAAAGTATTGACAGAGGGCCTCCATAAACACCATTCTTTAATTTCCTCTTTTGTCCCAGCAAGATTACAAGTTTCCCAAAAGCCAAAGGCCACTAAAAGGAAACAAAAGACTATCAAAAAGGGATGCCCAAAAAATTACTACATTATCTTTGTTTCTTTGAAGTGAACAGAGAAACAATGCCACACTGAACACTGCAACATGAAGGGACTGAGCCTGAGTGTTGCTGGCAGCAGGAATTCCCCCCTTCATCTCATTTCCAGGATAAAGCTCAACTATTTCCGTCTGATAACTGGTTCCTAAAAAAATGTTTTAAAAAAATTCTTATTTACAGTTAGAGTTTACAGTTACTTTGCACTGTTCACTCTTTTTTTGCTGTATGTGCTAACACAGACTTCAAAAGCCTCGTGAACAAAACACCTGCACGCTTGCTAAAAGTTGCATCAGATGAAATGAGTGACAGAGAAACCGAGTTGTGTCATCGTGTGAGAGAGTGAGAGAGTGAAGGCCAGGCCAGGAACTCCAGTGTGTGGGACTAAATATAGATGACTGACATTTATACTGACGGGGAGGAGATTACTGTGACATTGCATCACCCCACTGAAATGATTGATGTTGGTGCCAAGAAGTAATGTCTAATGCTAACTGAGCTATAGTGAAAGGTTTGCTGTCAGGGGGGGAGTCACAGATGGACTCCGAGGTTTATACAGTGCACAAGGATATCATTTCCACTGGGGAGGACTTTTAATGACTGTAGTAGTTGGTATTCAGGATCCCTGCCGCTGCTGGTGATAATGGTGAGAAGATTTTATTACCATGGGAATGTCCCCAGAAATCTGGCAAGTCACATGTTACACATGTCACAGCAAACACCCAGGACTGGTTTGACCAACAGATGTTTGTGTTCCAGGTTTGTATCAGTGCCGCAAATCAGTCAAGACAAAAAGGTGTGTGTGCGTGCGTGCGTGTGTGTGTGTGTGTGTGGGTGTGTGGGTGTGTGTGGGTGTGTGTGTGTGTAAAACAAAAGAAACTCTTATTAGAAGTGCTGCAGGTAAGTTTGGGAGAAAGCCAACAGCACAGCAAAGCAGGCCGGACTTAATCTTTACGGTAACCTTGTCTGTGAAAACACCACCCACTCTGCCTTCTGAAGTCATCTGTAAAGGGTTTTTTTTGAGTTGTAATCTCGTCTGCTTAAAAACAGCGTCTACGGCGTTCTGACCTCGACCCTTCGACTCCATCATGGAATCACGTGACACTAAAAAAAGATGTAGGAGTTTGCTGTTTGTTAAAGGCAGTCGCCATGTTGCCAACTGTTGTTGTTTGTTTTATGCCACTGTTGTTTTTCTGCACATTATTTAAAAATATATTTACACGCGTGTCCGAGAGTAGTGTGTGTGCACTATACTGTATCTGTCTTGTCTGTCCCGGGTTTTAACAGTTGTGTATCTCACCGTTTGTCCCCGGTGAAACGTTTGTCTCACTGTATACCCTGCATATGGCTGAAACGACAATACAACCTGCTTGACTTGACTTGGCTGCAAATCATCACTATTAAATAAACAATTATATTAGATCATCAACCTTTTCTAAACAAATGAAGACAAACAACATACTGCTGACACACATACTGATACTGTTTTTTTTTTTTTTTAAATCACCGTAACTGTACCTTCAGGAAGAGAACCTGGAAGTTCCAGCTTCACTTCAGATCAAAAATTCCACCCCCCGCTGTCCCGCTGTCAGTCATATCAAAAATAAAATCCAGTGAAAGCACTCGTACATTCAGCTCGTCCGACAGGAGCTTTGCACTGTTTGTTTTTAATAGACTGGTACTGAACAGGGAATCAGTTTTGAAAGAGATAGCGGCGGAGCAGCAGTGCACGCTGTGCCATCAGAGTTTGCACTGAAACCTGAGCTTTTCTAAACATTACTCTGAGGAGCTGCGTGTGAGAATGCACACGATGAGTTGAACCGCACACGATGAGCGCGGCCCTGCTGCTCTCCAGGTCAGAGTTTGTGTAAAGAGAATTCTACTCGTCACCATCCCTCTCCTAAAACAGCCTGAACTAACATGGATGATCTCTGGCTGTGCTGCGTCTGTGAAGGACAACTCCAAACAATGTCTGAAGCTAATTCTTCTGAACATTGTTTGGCCGACGAATCACTCTATCAGGGAGAGTTTTTATCACAACACATGCTCACACCTACGTTACAAGATGATAACATAAGTGGAAAACCCCTCCAGTGCTCAGGCTTCAGTGTCTGACTTCCTGATGGAAGCCAAGCAGTGAAGAGAGTTCCTCTGTGCAGAGAAGAAGCGGGAAAAGCAGGAAAATTTGGGGATCACCAAACTCCGAACTACTTCGGTGATCCCCTGAACTTTCCTGTAGCGCCACCGTGAGGTTCACATTTGTTGGACGCATTGCTATAAAAATTTTAGTTCACATGTTCATGTTCCCTGTGTGTTCATTCAGTAGCTCACGGACACTGCGTTATAAACCATTTCATGCATGTATTTGCATTGCTTATGAATACAAAATCAATCTACTTCCACCATTCTCCCAACACTAGGAAGTGAAAGAGCCTAAGTCTGTTGGTGACAAAGCTTTGTTTGTGTTTCTAAATACAGACTGGTGGAGCTTTATATCTGCCGTCTTCAGAGGGGGGAGGGAATAGCTGTGACATTGCATCACGCTGACTCATTCATTCTACTATGTGAGTTGCACCTTTGGTCAAATTCCACAGGATGTTATGGTTTGGCTCTGAATCCATGGTAATGAGTGAACACAGAAACAATGGAGATACTACTAAATTTAAAAAAAGACAAGATAAAAAAATAAATAATACTAATAAAAAAGAAGAAACAAAACCAAAAAATAAAATTTGTCCAGGTGCTGACCCGAGAAAAGATGCTGAATCAGCAGATAATGAAGCAAACACGTCACATTAGAAACGCACGGTTCAAACAACCGATCATGAGACAAACACAAGCACAGTCAAAGAGCTACACAAGAAATAGCAGACAGAAGACATGAGAGCATTGTGTTCATTAGTGCACTTTTCTTATGAAGATACAGTTTCCTACTGTTTAACTGTTTATACAGCAGCTCCCGCTCATAACTGCACTGAGCCTTACACACCGTGTTTGTGAATGTTGTATAATGTGGGTAAGATGCTCCTGAGCCCTGAGACAATCCAGCACATAACAGCAGGGTGTGAGATGCTGGAACGCCACAGCCGGCTGAGTATGGGCCGGAAGTCCCAAGGTCAAAATGGGATACACCTCCGAAGGTGGTGGAGAATGACTGAGCTAAGATCCTGTGGGACTTCCAGATACAGACTGGCAAACTGGCAGTGCCTAACCAGCCAGACAAAGCATTGGTGGGCAAAGAGCAGAATAAGGCTGTAGTGATAGATGTAGAAACCCAAGCAACAGCAACATCAGGAAGAAGAAGAAACATTAGAAGCTGTGGAAAAGATGTGGAAGGCAGCAGTGCCCCCCCCCCCCCACCCGTGGTGATCTGAACACCTGGGGCTGCGACCCCCCTCCTCAGGCCGGGACAGTGGCTCCAGCAGAACAACATCTGAGATCTCTGTCCAGAACAGTGCAGTCCTAAGAACAGCTAAGATACTGTACATGATCCGAGCTTGAAGGAAAAAGACCACCTGCAGGGGTGAGCGGGGAATTATTGTTGTTATGTGATTATAAATAAAGGTTTGGAATTATTTAAGTGGAGCAAAAAGTTCAATATTTCATTCTGATCTGAGATACATTAGTTTAATTCCTTATCTCATATTTCATTCTGTGCATTTTAAATGCTGTGTTTGTGTGTGTCTTTTTCACCTTGTGTTGATTTTGTCAGCGTGGCTTTGACTGTCTGCTGTGCAGCACACCGTGTCGGTACAGAAATGAACTGCCTTACTTTAACAGAGAGCCACTGTAACGTGTTCTCAAGCAGTTTTCATTCAATTTGAGATGAAAGCTGCAGGAAATGGGTCACTTTTTTTTTATCATGTGGAAATAAAGTAATGAATTACAGCCACTGGGTTTCTTCTTTAAGCTGCACCATGTTACCATGGTAACTGTGTTTTCTGTAGACCTGACTCTCAAATGTCTGTGTTGATGTCACCTATGACATCATCAAATGGCACGTCCCACCCTGGTGAGCTGCCTCTGTAACAACAATATTAAAAACTGTGTTTATGTGTCTTTAGAGCTTGTTTAAACTTTGCCTTTAACTTTTAACCAAATACCTGATCTCATTACGAGATCAGGTATTTGGGCAGATGCGGTGTAACGAAGGTTTTCATCTGGTCCCCGCTCTGTTATCAGCTCCCTGCGGTCCTCTGGTGAAAACACGCCGCCCATGCAGCGCAGAGGGCGGGATCACGTTTTCTGTGTGTCCCGGCTCAGACGGTGATTCAGCAAAAGGAAATACTTCGTTTCAGGATTTTCCCATGCAAAAAAAAAAAAAAGCAGCAGCGTGCCTCAAATATGGATCCCACATATATAGTGGTTCCAATGGAGTGGACGGCCACAGACAAACCGCTCCGGCATCATGACGCGAGCCGCTCTGCAAATGGTAATTCTGAATGTGAACCAGGGGGAGCGCACTTTACTGCGAGTCCACGCTTTGATGGAGCTTCTTACAACGTTTTATTTATTTAATTTTATATATTTATTTATTTATTTATTTTTTGTTATAAACGTCTGTAGGTCTGCCTCTGCTCCCTGCTGATCTTCAGCAGCCACACCACCGGTCTAACTGCTGCTGCAGCTCAGGGATCCCGATGCATCAGCCTGGACGAGCTGAATAATCGCACTGACAGGTTTTGGAAGACTCACAGCAACAAACTGAGTTTCCCCCAAAACCTGCTGCAGGACGCGCGCACGTGCGCGCAGACGGCCAAGCAGATGCGCGGAGACGTGAGCAGCCGCTCCCTGGCCCCGTGGAGGTACAGGTAAGCGCTGCTACGGGGTCCGCGGAGGGTCAAACGCGCTCAGCGATGCCATGAGTTTGGATCACCTGAGTAAAGGGGCTCAAACTTTTTGACTTAATTGAGTTAAATGACCGCGTTTAAAATCCCACTTAAACAGAATTACAGTTATCGGCAAAATATTAACAGTGAAAGTACTAATGTATTAAAAATAATAAAAAAAAAAAAAGATAAGATACTATGAAATATAAGTTATTGGAGCCACGTTGCTGAATTTCTTTGAGGTTTTGACTGTTCTGACTGACTCGATCGGACAAAACAAGACATTTAAAAAAACTCATCAAAACAGATCAAACAATTAATTGATTGCTGGGGAAAGTAATAGGTAGACTAATTGATGATGAAACTGATTAATAATTAGTTGCAGCTTAATTAGATTGATACTGAGCATGTTATTGTTGTAGCTGCTTGAGGTGGAGCTAATTATTGAATTCATTATTAAAAATAACTAGTTTACATACAGTTTGGTTGGTTAGTTCAGTGGTTCTGAGGGTGTATGAGGTGATTAATGGGGAAGGAAGGAAGAAATAACAAAGATCTGACAGACAAATGTGTTTTTCATTTTGGGTAACTACCCTTTTTGGCTCTGAGACAGCTATTTAAATGAAACCACCTGAGATATTTAAAAGGGGAAGTGTCATCTGAAACCACACACTGGTGTTTCTGTAAGACGTCAAAGGCCCAAAAAAAAGTTTAATCTTTAAAAATGTGTTGTAATTTATAAACTGATCTCAGGTTTTATATGTCAAATATTTATCTGAAAAATAACTAGTGAGCTGTCAGATAAATGTATGACATTTTAAAGCTCAATATTTGCCTCAGAACTCCACAATAAAATGGAAATACTCAAGTGAAATACAAGTATTTCCGAACTGTTCATCCTGACCCATCTCTCATTTGTTTAATATAAGCAAACAAATATGTCATTAGTGCAGTCTAGCAATATTCCAGTGCATAACCAGAACAGAAAACCCAAAATGATCCGTTAGTTTTGTACAAAGTAAACAAACAATTTATAACATGTTAATCTAACCTTTGGATTAACCTTTGACAGATTTTTTTTTAACCTTTGAACAGAGGGTTTGTCTGCTGCTGCCTCTGGCTTCATATTTAACAGACAGACAAGATGGTTTATATTTCTAAGTAGCTTGGACAGCGTCCGTCTGACCCTCCCACACCAAGATCCCAAACACGTTTCAAACACTCTGCAACAAACTTCTACAGCAAAACAGCAAAATAAGTTTGTTGTTTGCCAGTTTGTCTACTGTGACTATGAGGTTAGCACCTGGACAACCATCTCAGGATAATCAAGCTATCAGGTTCTTACCTACTTGCCTACCATCAGAGCTGCAGTGTGTTTGTTCTCACACATCACCCAGAGCAACGCTCCTCCTGAGGCCTAATACGCCTAGCAGTAAATTTCATAGAGATGCAATAATTTACTGTGACATCAGCAGAGGCGCTCGCCTCGGGTGAGGCACATTGCCTCTGCCATAACAAGCTGTTAGAAACCTCAGAGGGAGCCCCGAGTCCGGTCGGATCCAGATCATCCTCAGGCTACTTGGGTCAGATCTAATTTTATTCAGAATGACTCCACAGACAGCGCCATCTAACGTACCTGCTTCAGAGTAAAACAGTTGTTGGCTGAGTTTGTACAGATCTGTGTCGGGTTGTGTGTCCAGTGGTCTGTTCAGTGACATAATGAAAGAAAATACTAAATGGCCAATAAAGAGAGAGAATAATAACTCTTTGTGTTTTCTTATTTATGTCTATTAACATGTCTATTAAGATTAATATTCCTCATTTTGTTTCTTTGTATGTCTTGTAGTTTGTGCTTTTGAGTTGAACGTTTTAAATAGTAAAACAGTAAAAGGTGTTTTTACTAACATTAATATTCTCTTGCTCAGGTGCATTTACAGGCATATTTATCCATGTCACTGTTAAGTAAACTGGAGAAAAAAATAAACAAATAACTGAAGATTAAAACAGTAAGTAGACACTCAGCCATAGGAAACATTCTCACTATTCACAGTGTGGAACAGCAGCAAATTAACGTCACTATAATCAAAAATGCAAAATCAGAAAATGAAAATGTGATTAGTTGCTGACTCGATTGCTTTGTGAGCCGCTGATGTCCGCTTTGTCTGTTTGTCTCCTTCAGCCTGAACCAAGACGTGGACAGGTTTCCTCGTGAGATCGCCTTCGCGGAGTGCGTTTGCCAGGGCTGCATCATCAACCAGCACGAAGATCTGAGCTACAACTCTGTGCCTGTGTTAGCTCAGCTGATGGTCCTGAAGAAGACTCGGTGCCCACGTGACCCAAACAAATATGTGATCAAGAAGGATTTTATCAAGGTCCCTGTGGCTTGTACCTGTGCAGTGCCCAGGTGCACTAAATGAGTATTACAGTCACACACTCACATCGGAGCTGATGTTTATTTTTCCTCTTTAATAACCAAGTTAACCAAAGCAAAAATAATCCATTTTGTAGCTTGGGCTCACAGTATATACTTCTGTGTGATCTGTTAGACAAAGGTAAAACTAACACGCTAAACAAAGATAGTTAACTACATAAATGTTGCACTAAAATGGTTTGAGTCATTAGTTTGATGTTAAACATTATACTTATACTAAACATCAGTATTTTTATGCCAGCCATGGATGCTGGCATAATAGTTTTATTAAATACGCACTAGCTAAAAGGCTATGTAATCTTTCCTCACCTTTAATGGCAGTTCTCTCCTAACACCATAAATTATTTGATATTTGTTTATTTGCACAGGGACGAGTATACAGCATAAGCTAATTCCTCACAGACCTCCTCAAAGTCCTGCAGGTTTAACTCTGAAGCATGATTTGTAAAGATTAAACCAAAGACAGGAGCAGCAACCCAGTGCTCCTAACTACACTGATCACCTGATCACATCGTGTCACAGTGACTCGCAGGTAGAAGTGAACAGTATCAATGCCGATACCACTGACGTGTCTATACACTAAGTATTTGCTAAATTAGCTTAATTTAGCATAAAGAAGTCAAAAAAGTCAAAGTCCTGCTTTCAGGATCCAACTTCAGTAAAAGTACAAGTGTGACCAGCAAAATGGACCTAAACCATCAAAACTTTAAGTTCCACAAAAATATTATATAACATTATTAAGTTGTTAACATTGATGCATCAGTGCAGTTGTAGCTGCTCATGTGGAGCTGGTTTTAACCACTGTAGTTAATTTAGCGTTGCGGTTCCCAACCTCTGGGTCAGACCCCTCCGCGTCATCTGTTAGATAAGATAAGATAAGATAAGATAAGATAAGATAAGATAAGATAAGATAAGATAAGATTCGAGAATCTCTTGAAGACTCATCTCTTCTGAGAGCGCCTCCTGTCCATGCACCTCTATCCCACGTCCTGTCTCAGAACCTCAGAACTGTTAGGTTCCACTACCTCGCATCAACACCTCTAAAGTTCTCTACTGAACATGTGATACCACGCGTCATGTTGCTTCTGTTGGACAGAGCCGGCCCAGCTGTTTCCATCTGCTTCCAGTAACCATCACCTTGCCGTAGTTATGATTTAACAGAGAGACGAGAACTGTATCAATCTTATCGGCTAACTCTCGACAAGAAAGCGCATTGCCCAAAATGGCGAACTGCTCCTTTAAAATAGGTCAGTGTTTGACACGTGTACGCTGTGCGCAGGTATGCAAAGGTGACATGAATCTTTAAACCACTGTGACAATTTAGCTTTAAAAACACTTTAAAGCATCAAACTCATCACTGAGAACTTGAGCTTATGTGCTGTATGTTTCATGTGAAGTGAGCCTCATTAGTCCAAATGTGAAGATTCCTACAGTTTTTATTTCTTTAATACACTTTTTAGTGAATTAAGTTATTTTAAAACTCATCTGGCAAACTGTAAACATTGCCCTCTGGTGGATAAAGACTTTAATGCAGCTCTGAATGAGAAAATGTGACTAGTTAATCCACCAGTTTAGATTTACTGCTCGATAGTCTCGTACTATAAGGCATTTTGCGGTGTACTGTTATTTTTATTTTTACATTTTATTTTATTTATTTATATATATTTTTTGTTGATCTCGTGGCATACATTTTGAAGAAACATGCCTCACTGACTCCTGTGCTGTTGCTCGTCATTTGTACACCTTTGTCCATGTTCTTTTTCATTTGCACTTTAAACTGTTTGCCAAAAATAAAACCATTTCTTTGAGCCATTTGTCTTGTCTTATCTTTAGCACTGCATCTGTGTTTCAACCAAGCAATTTAACTGAACTCTCTTTCATGTAAAAATATAATCTATAATCTTAAAGTGAGCTATTCGTTTTAGTCTGATGCTTACAGAGATAATCTCCCAAATTATGAGTTACATGAAAAAGTTATCAGTAATGTTGTTTGTGGTTGTGAGTATTTGTCTCACCTCAGTTTGGGGGGACGATCTCGAAGTTCTGGAACCACAGTTCCCAGTATGGGTGACGTAAACAGGAGGTGTCGTGCTGCTGTGGAGTTAATGAGTTCGCTGTGGGCTACAACTTCAGTCCTGTTTATTTTGCCTATATTTGGTTACATGTGGTACCATTAAAAAAGTATGCGGGATTATCCCAGGGTTTGCCTCTGGGCAGAGGAAAACCCAGAGGCAAACCCTGGGATAAACTTAAGAGACAAAGCCAGTGAAACACAGACTCCACCAAATGAACACGGGTGCAGACAAACTGATGGGGGGGGGCTTAAATACACAGGGGTAATGGGCAACAGGTGAAACCAATTAGGGCGGGGCAAACAATCAACAAAGGAGAAAAACTGACAAAGACAGGAAATAGAACAAAACTGGATACCCTAGGGACAAGTCTTCAAAAATAAAAGAGGAAACACACAACCAAAACTAAAAAAAAACAAAACAAAACAAGAGGAACTTGATTAAATAAACACCACAGGAACAACTAACAGAACTAAAAAAACTGAACAGGAGTCCAAAAAGGGGCTGAAAAGAGATTAACAAAATCCAGAAATTCAAAATGTCCACAAAGAGTTCACAACCCGACCAGAAGAGTTCAGGACACAATTTCTATGATGAGGAGCAGCTGTTTTTAATATGAGACTTCTGTCTTTCCTGAGCACATTTTAGGAAGGAATATTTATTTCAATCAACATTTTTTCCTCATTACACAAGTTACAGTGCACACTTTAGGTCTGCGTCGAAATTAGTAAAGTGGTTTTGATGCTTTACAGCTGAATAGCTCAACATTAAGTGTTGATAACGTGACTGTTTCCTGATGTATTTTCTAAAGTCTGAATAGAGAAAGGACGTCAGTGTGGACCTGAGGCAGGAATTAACCGGACACTCGTTAACTTCAGCTTTAACAAAACACTGAAGTTTTCAACCAGCAGCAGCTCTTCAGAGGAAAAGTGTGACTGAAACAGACACTAACAAAAAACACGTGATGAATCAGGGGAGCGCTCCACCCAGAAACCCAGAAGGCATCAAGCAACACGTTTGGGATATTTCAGTCTGAACCAAAACCAAACAAAACTGGAAACTGTATGTTTCACATCCACATAACGAGCTTTTTTATATTCTGTATAATATTAAACCTTTCACCCATAACTGAAAACAAATATAATTAACATACGTTTTCCCAACCACTCATTTATCAGACGTTAATGTCACACTTCTTCAGCTGCAGTGTACAAAAAAGTCCACATGGTGTCTCTGCATCACAACAGGAGTCAAAAACAGGCTTTTCAATAAAAAAAAAATCTCCTGTGTGCAGCTGCACATTCACGTCGCAGCACTGAGGTTCTCACTGTTCATCCATCACTTCTCATCTGAGCATCAGAAACCGGCAGGAAAGGCAGCTGAAGCCAGAGAGACCAAGAAAATCCACAATCATTTGCTTGACACACAAAATAAACTCATTTATTTTTACTCAAAGGGACTGTCAGAGAAGCTGGTCTCAGCATCACACTTTACAGTGTAAGCAGCTCCTCATATCTCTGCAGATCTTATAGTAGAACATTAAAATCTGGCAGTTTTAGGCAAATATCTGTTGACTTATGAAGTAAAAACACGATGTGTGTTAGCCCACACGGCCTGTTTCCCCCCAAATCCTGTTTAGCTTTTATAATCACTATTTAAACAGTTCATATGTTTCTAAGACAATATAATGTATTTGTGAGCAGATATAAATGTTCAATATATGTTATAATATAATATATGTTTACATAGTGTTGAAGGGAGGTTACCATAAAGATAAATTTCACTTATTCTGTCTCCATCTTACTAATTAGAAAGCAAACTTCATTTCTAAAGCATCTGCTGGAACAGTTGCTGCTTATAATGAAAAAAATCTAAAAGAAACTTAAATCACCTTATGAACAGCAAAATCACAGAAAATGACCCAGTTACAGTTTGTCATCAAATTCACCTCAGTCCATCTCTAACAGGACGCAGGTTTTTCTCAGCCTGTTCATTTACCATGATGGAAAAAAAAACAAACCAAACACTTAATAATACGGGTAAAAAACATGCAGAACTATGGCTACTAAGATCTAAGATTTGTGACGATTTAACGCATGGATTAAGAAATGATAAAGTCAGTATGAGATGCTGAGATTAGTTTGAGATCATCGGTCTCTGAAAACACGACAGGACACAAAAAATATAAAACTGCTTTTATCAAACGTGTGTGACACAAACGGTCGACACAAACAATCTCTAGTGATGTCGACAAGTCATGATCACATTTCCGACACATTAATATCCAGAATTTCATTGTTATGTTGCAGTTTGAATTCTGGACTTATGGGTCTGAAATTCACCTTTTCTCTAACCGGACTCCTGTAAAACTGGTTCCATTCAAATTCATGTGGAAAGTAACTCTGAGTTCACATTCATTAAGTGTTAATTAATCCCATCAACTCACAGTGACTTCACTGTTTCTTAATGGAGTGCAAGAGAAACTCATTATACATCCTTCATCAATTAATGCATTAAGCTGTAGTTAAAAACAGTGCCCTTATATAAGGTGTTACCAATAATGAAAGCTGAGTTGTTACTGGACATTGCTAACTACTCATGTTGGGACTGTAAAAGTGGGGATTTTATTTTGAAGGTGGTTACCTCTGGCCAGATTAGCTTCACAAACATACATATTAAATTCCAGAGTTACAATCTCTGTGGTGTAAACTTCTTTGTGTTACTGTCCCTTCGCTGCAGCTGAGCAAGAAACACATGGAGGGACTTGGTAGAAACCTTCCTGATCTGAACTGAATAACTGCTGAAGCCTCATATTAGCTTCAGCGTCAACTCTGGACGACATTCTTCCACAGAAGGACTTTGGATGTTCTTCCCCATCGCTGACAGTGGACAGACACTGGGAGGGGCTCTCTGCAGCCAGTGATTACAGCAAACAGAAACCGGTTTAGTGTTCATACAGACACCTTACTGTTGTCTTACGACACATTGTGAGCCTGTACTTTAAAATGTATGCCCAACTAAAACCGGAATGGTTGATGAAAATGTGGCAGAGTTAAAATCCTGGGAACAATAACGTCAAGACAGAATATTTTTAGTCATTCGCTCCGGTCTGTTCGCTCCAGTCTGTCTTGTCATGCAGGGCGACCCTGAACATCCTCTCTGAATGTTATGATGTGTCTTAACAAGCCTTTTCTTTGTGTGAGATGAGGATCAGTCTGTCAGCCCATGATTTAAACAAGTTAAACAAAACTGCAGGAATGAATGAATGAGTGGTTATGTCCCATGTTCACTCCTTCAAATCACAGAATTTCCCCCCGAGGCTGTAGCATATTTGTCCCTTCTGTTTGGGAGCGGCAGCTACAAGCCTGACAGACTTCAAGGTTTAGAGGTTTGAAGACTCGGCTAATTATTGACTCCCTTTACTTCACAGCTTCTTAAGCCCCTGCTATGTGAACAGTCATGCTCATTTCAAAGATCAGGCTGTTTCAGCAATTTTAATACATCCACACACTTAAAACTCTACTATCCCTGCTTCCTTCATATCGTACATTCACCAATTGTGCAATTGAGGCCAGAGAGGGCGGTGCAGTAACATGAGAGCAAAGAATAGAGTTTCTCAGCCTTTCATGGTGTGATGTGACTGAGTTTGGACTTAATTCCCCAAATGTGTCTTCGTGTTTCCACATTTAATTCCACTTTGTTTTATCTTTTTCAGATTCATGGCAGGAAATTCAGTGCATCAGACCCTGAGGTTGAGAAACTCACATTTTCATTCTCAGAGAGGAAGGCTCAAAACAGTCTGTGAAAAACAACAAAAACAGATTGCAGCCATAATGTACACGCACTGTATGCACACGCACTGTATGCACACGCACTGTATGCACACGCACTGTATGCACACGTTTGAACTTTGTAGGTTCCTGCGAGCTGCACTCTGTTGTTTGCTGGTTTTAAAAAAATACATTTTATTTTGAAGGCTTGGTGCAGATCCAGTTTTGATCTACAGAGCAACAGAATAAGCTCAGAGAAAAACCTGATGTGTTCAGTTTAACACTGTTAAATGTGAGATGAGAGAGGATTTTTAAAAATATATAATTAGGTGTTTTTTTTTTTTTTTTTTAGCAAAACTAGGATGTAAACTCTGTAAAAAACAGAATAAATTAGCAGTATTATTTCTCCAAGTCTTCCTCAGATGTGATATCTTATTTATTTATTTATGTAACAGATCAGCAGTATGGGCCGGGTTTTTTAAAGTCTGTCCAAGCCCACATACGATCAAACTGTTCATTAGTGGTGGTGGCTATTATCCTGGAGAAAGTACAGCGACTGTACTGTGCAGGGATGACATTAAAATAACCCCAGCCGGGGGGGTCGGTGGGAGAGATGCCCAGGTGCTCCATACACAGCCCCAAATACACATCTTCAATGTAAACAGCTTTAACGTGTCTGGATGCCCCCACAAGCTTTTTAGGGAGGTCTAAAGACAAAATGTAGCCCAGACCCAGAGCATAACGTGGGTACTGCGAGTTAGCGTAAATCTCCACAGGTAGGTACCATTTGGAGGTCTGGTCTCTCAGAACCGCAGCTCCTCTCGCCACGAGTCCCGTCATGTAGTTCGTCTTTGGAGCGTTTGCCAACATGTTAACGAGATTGGGCACATTTAGAAACATGTCGGAGTCGATCTTCATGGCATAGGACGCGTTGGAGCAGTAGGAGTCCAGCCACTCCAGCATCACCATGGTCTTGATGGTGAGGTTCTTGTAGCAGTCCAGGAAGTCGCTCTGGATCAGGTCTTGGTGCTCTGTGCTCTCCTGCTGCAGCTGCTCTTGGAGCTTCTCTGCTCCCTCTCCAGTTTGCTTCCCCAGCAGGAAGAACAGCTGCACCACTTTGCCCTGCACCAGACTTTCACCTCCCCAGGTGTTACGGATGATGTCACGATGAGCCTTGTTGTGGGGCGCCACGGGAACCATCAGAACCACGAAAGGATTCTTCTGCTCACATTTCTGCGGCTCATTTATGATGAAGTGGTACTCGTAGGGATATTCCACTAAGTACGGTCCCGGAGATACATAAGGGGCCGGTGCTGGGGGCACAGAGTTAACCTGTGTCGCCGGCTGAGTCACCACCGAGGCAGTTGGAGTCAGGTGTGCTGTAGTCTCATCTGCCTGCTTTGCAGAAGTCGTTCCCTCAGTTTGGGGAAATGTTAGCGAGCTGGTCTGAGTGGTCAGCTCAGATGTGGATCCAGGAGCGCTGCTGTTGGACTCAGCCGTGTTGGGAGAGGCCGCGTTTTGGCTCTGACCTTTCAACAGAGCCCACCATTTTGGATTCCAGCCATTTGCCATTTCCATTATTTCTGTGTTGTAAAGGAGCACAACAGCTGCCAACACCAGAATGAAGAAAAAGCAGTGGCGCCGTGAGCAGCTGCACCATCTCCTGCCTTCTGGCAGTTTCCCACCATCCGCCGTTCCCTGGCTGAGAGGGGCGACAGGACAGTGAGACATGTTGTGGACAGGAAAGACACCCATAATCAGTGTTTTGCTTTCAAATGATATAAAACAAATGCAAAAACTAGCCATAATTTGCTGTTTACAGTGTAGGCTGTATTTTTCCACAGATAACTCATTGAACAGTGTTATGTTCCACCTTCCTGCACCGCTCTGTTTCCTCATCACACACAAATGCAATCAAAAAAGCAGCGAATGAAACTGAAAAAAAAAAACAAAAAAAAAAAAACACACACACGTACCTTTGTACCTTAGCAAAGCCACTTTCTAGCATGTTGACACTCTCCTGGTTACAGATGTGAATTTTCATCCTTTTCCATATGCGGCAGAAAAAAAGTGACAGGCTGTTTCTCCACTGAAAAATTCATGACAGGGTTCCTTTGCAGTTACGTGTGACTCTTACCTGTCCGTTCACACAAAAAGCCGCAAAGAGCATTAAGGTATTTTTGTTTGTTTCGGGATCCTGACACCTGCGTGACATACTGTGGTGCTACTCTGTAGGTGTCTAGCGAGTCCCTGGGTCGATCAAGTAACCATGGCACCGTGTCTTTTTTTCTCTTACCTGCAGGGAAGCCACACCTTTGTTTACTCCACCCCTTTGCAACAGTTTTTTTTTTTCTTCCTGAAAACCAATCAAAAGCTGAAATGCCTCCAGAGGCTTTGGGTGCAGCTCCTCTTAGCTGAGCTGTCCCTCCTGTTTCACACAAATGACACTTGTGTGTTTGTGTGTGTGTGTGTGTGTGTGTGTGTGTGTGTGTGTGTGTGTCTTAGAGGAAATAAGAAGTGCCTTACCAGTTCTATGGAAACTTTTTGTGTTACCTAACCTATGGTTACTCTGTTGGATTTGAGTCATGAGGAGATTCGTGTATGTTTCTGATTCTCATGGACAACAGCATTAATTATCAATCAATCAACAACAATCAAACTTTATTTGTACAGCACCTTTGGTTCAGGCTAGTGCGGTTCAAAGTGCTTCACAGCTATAATAACAGTAACGATCAAACAGAGATTAGATAAGAACTGGGAAAAAAAGCTGCTTAAGACAAAACTCCTAAAAGGGAACAAACAACATGTACTATAAGTAATAATATAGTAACAATTAAAACAGAATAAAATTTACAGAGGTGTAAAGGTTTTGCTGTCAGTGTTACATCTATAATTTGTTTATTGCCACAGTTGTGTTTGGTTGAGATTAATTTACACTGTTGTATAAAACTGTTAGTTCAGTGTTGCCATTCGCACGATAGTTATTATATTTGTACTGTAATTTAAGCCTTGGTCTTATGTACGTTAATTCCGACAACTGCTAAATGTACGACAACTTAAACACGTCTCAATCTCACAGTGACTGACGGTTTGGAAGCAGCCTGATTATTCAGGACACGTGAACAACGTAAAGAACAACAGAAAAACTCTTCACACTGACTGTTCTTCACCACACTCACACTCAGGACCTTCACCCCATCTCCGCTCACGCTCGACTGCTGTTCGATATGGTTTATGATACAAAACCGGTTTGCTTACATTCCCGGACGCTCAGTTTTCAGACCAATAGAAAGTTGAAGAAACAACAGTCAAAACTCAAGTGGTGAAAAACTGTTTGGAAAACATGATGGAACATGATGGCCTTTATGTTTCAGGTCTGCTGCTGTTTTCAGTCTCCTCAGCTGACTTTCATTATATGAAGTGTGCACAGAACCAGGTGGATACAAACCCACTTAATCATCTAACGCTGCCTAATCAATGACCTTTGACCTCTTTTGGTGCAGTGTCACAGCTCGTCCTGATCCTCACATCATTTACACAAGTCCACAAACTTTAGTTAAGCTTTTTTGTTTTGTTGTTGTTGTTGTTTTGTTCTGCTGACAAAAGAGTTTTGTTTTGTTCACATGTATTATTAAATATTACACTCTAATATTTACTCCTTTATATTCGTCCTTTACATTTGAACAGCTGAATACAGTTTGGGCTGTGATGAGACTTTTCAGTGCCTTCTGCCTCTGGCCTCAGTACGAATTCACCTTTCACCTGCCATCACCTGTACCGTCAGGTGATTACACGGATTACCGTCCGTGTAATCAGCTCACTCTGATCTTTTGGCCTTTGTTTCAAGGCGCAGCAAGGCGCAGCAGGTCTGTCGAGACTTCTCCAAAACCAAAAACACCTCATCGAGGCCTTTTCTCTTGTTTAATGAAACACTATAAAGCATAAATCTAACCCTCCTTGTCCACGTTGTGAGATTAGCAGCGGAGCAGAGCTATGTGGGACTGAAATGAACCTGATTCTATGAGACTTACAGCACTGGGACACTCACTGTGTCCTCCTTCTTTATTTCCATGTCTTTTACATGGGTCGTCAGCTGGTGAGAAGTCGGGACGTAAATATGAAATATGAAAAACGTCAGGAGGGCGTGTTTGAATCTTAGTTCAGCACCATTATCAGCTGTCGAGAGTGTTTAAGATCTTGTTTTAAAGTCGGCGTGAAACATTAAAATGTCAGCCAGCGTTCGGTTAATCGTTCCTCTAATCTGCTGTTTGTTATTTCAGCCCATAATTGATGATCACTGGGCAGAGCCAGGCAGGCAAAGCTGCGCTTGTCAACGCGTGTCTCAAAATCAAGAAACCACCGTCTGCAACAGAAATCTAATCTGTCGGTACCTAAATAAACTCCGTCTGTGTCGCTGCAGCTGTTTATGTTCCAGTCAATCTGTGGCTTCGTTCAGTCAGAGGCAAAGTATTAAAGGGCCATTCCTGATAAAACCCTGAAGTGACTCATTGTGCACTGGGAGGGTGAATGCACGTTCATGTCTATCAAATCACAAGTGCGCGTCACCGCAGGAGCCCGGCAGCCGTCAGCTCCCGGATCAGTCCCGTCAGTCCCGCTCTGCTGTAACCAGTCACCGCGTAATGATCAGCCTTTGTCTTAGAGTTTATCTAAGGTGGAGAACAGGATTCAGAACAGCTTCTTCTGCCGTGAACACTCTCCATCACTCATGTTACTGTTTGAAAAGCTGCATGTGTATTTAGGATAGAATAATATAGAATAGAATGCCTTTTTTGTCATTATACATCTTTTACATATACAACGAGATGAAAAGCATCTCCTTCTTCAGTGCAACGTGTATAAATATACAACATAGAATAGATTAAAATAAAATAAAATAAGATTAAATAAGTTTAGTGCAAGTTGAAAATATATCAAAAGAAAGCTATACAACAATGTATGAAAAGAGAGTTTTAAAAAACATGTTGTTTACAGTGTGGTGAATTTAATGCCAGGACCCTGAAACAGGGCCTGTCGGCCTCGTTTCCTTCTCATGTAGAACATGAGATTATCAGAGGAGTGGTGTGATGAGTCGGGGGTGTAAAACAGGTTCAGCTTGTTTCAGGTGCCTTCTGTACCTCACCTGATTTATCGCAGCAGGTGAGGCAGCACTGCTTTTCCTACCAGTGTCCTCCGTCATCTTTATTGATACTTTTTTTGTTCACCAATGGATCAAAAGGGCAGAAATCTGTCGAGCTGATTATGATGAATTACTTCAGATGGTCTGTTTTGAATAAAATGTCATGGTTCCATCTGGTAAGGTTTCAAATCTGATACTCAAACCCAGCTCACCTGGCTCGTATTTCCTGTCTCGGCACTATCTGCAGCAACACACACACACACACCCACCACCTCAGGCCTGTTGCAGCTCTGCCTTACAAAAACACAAAGAATGTATGGGTGGGTGCGTTTGCTTCAGGTACAACTTACATCAGACATGAAGCAAGATCCAGGAAGTGCAGGTTGAGTGAAATAAAGAGTGTGAAATAAATCTCAATAAACCGATGTACTGAAGTACGGAATTAGTTTGTCTGCAATATGAAAAAGTTCTTAAAAACTTAATTTTAATAAACACTGCAGAAACCTGAAACAAAAACTGAGCTTGATTTGCTTTTGTTTTTTTTTTTTGCTGGAGCACTCTGCATTTTCTTTCTTTCTTTTTTTGTACAGTGTGTACAACACTCAGCGTTACTTCATCCTGTTCAGTGGTGTGATAAGAGACCCAGCGAAGAGGCGAAGCGTCTGCACAGGTGTGTGGAGGTTCGTCTGATGAGAGGAAAGCTGACAGCCCACTCTCAACCTGCTGTTCCAAAGGTGAGATACTAACCACACCTGAGAGCCCCAACCCCCTGACTCCAACACCTCTCCTCTGAGAGGAGTCGGTGGTTATGTTTTAACTCAGCAGCACACGCTCAAGGTCACGCTGGGTGACGTGGACGGTTCTCGCTGCTTGTTGGTTCTAACACGGCTCGGCCTGCAATGATTGACTAACCTGCCACAAGGAGACTCTGAGTGACCTTTAGCTGAACACAAAGTGTTTACACAGGAGAAAGACGTTAACGTTGAATGTACATGAAGGGGATATTGTTTAAAGGGGAGATGTCCCTTGTGCTCTGCTGGTCTTAAATTGGGAACAGGGTGTGTGTGCCGGTGTTTCATGTATGTGTGCAAGTATAAACATTTACATGTCGCTGAAAGGAAGCTTGTGTATTCAGAGTAAAACCTGTTGAACCAGAAAGGCAATGGAACCAATGCAGAGGAGACCCAGTTCTAATGAGAGTTAAATAACGGTGGTCTCTGTGTTATCAAAAATACAAGAATCATTTCTCACAGATGCAGTTTCTGGTGGTGTATTAAACTGCTGTGTTACTGACTGATTTGTCCAGTTATTATTAAATCTCATAGAGAAAGTGTAGCTACGTGTTCTGGCTCTGTTCTGATTTTACTATTTATTTATTTGATTAATACTTAAAGAAAAACAGGTTTATATTGTTTATTTTCTGTATTTTCACCATCACATTTATGCTCTGTATACATTTTATTAGCAGGTCTGCTCTTCAGGTTTTAAAAAAGAGTTAAACAGGCCTGAGATCTGGTTTGGTGAAAGAGGTTTTAAATTTCAGAAGTGAAAGTCTTGTGTTTTTTTCCATTTAGTTTTTTTTTTTTCGGGGATGTGAAAAGTTTCTTTCATATTGCTGGAACCAAACAGGTTAGTTCAACCAGTCCTGCCTCAGGAGAAAGTAACAAAGGTAAGTAATGCAAACAAATCAGTGTGGAGATGAGGCCCAACCGGTTCGTCCACCGATTTTTCAGTGACCTACGTGTGTGTGTAGGTCTGACGGTGAAGACAGTGGTGAGCGGAGGTGGAGCTGTGTTGTAAAGGCTGTTTTCTGCCAGTAACAGTGACAAGAACAGTTCAGAAAGTTCAAGACACAAAGGCCAACAGACAGACACAAACATAAAGTGAACAGACACAATATAAATAATGATATACACAAACTATTACCCAGTATATGACAACTAGGGTTTAGATGAAACAGGACTGGGGTAATTCCTCCTTACCTTGGACTGTGGACACAGCAGACGTCCCCATGTGGCTGCAGTTGGAAAAACAGGAGACATGTTATGAAGAGATGGAATGCATCTTAACCACTGAGTCAAACTAAAAGGTATAATTTGAGTTTTAAAATGGACATGAGAGAGACAGAGACATGTTCTCACAGAAGACAAAGGTTAACTCAGCGTCAGCTTTATAAATGCAAATTAAAAAGCAAATGAGCAGCAGATAAATCTGAGAGGGAGAGATGATGAATTCTCCCAGAGCCCAGGGTTGACCTCTGGGCTCTGGGCAGGCTGGACCAGTTGTTTGGGCCTATCCTCAGACAGGTATGTCGTTATGACTCCTGGTATTAAGTTTAGTTACAGGTGGCCGAAAAAATCAATTACTGCAGATTTAAGGAAACATTGTGCACATGTGAGTCAGACTTGCTGTGTATCTGCCTCCCACCCTGACACATTAGGACTCACTACTTCCTGTACCAGCATCCAGTGTTGACGCTGTACTGAGTAGCGCTTTATTTACATTTCTCAATATCACAAATGTTCCTTGAGAGATTTACAACTTAGTGATCATAAATCATGAGGTGCCAAGCTGTCCCGTACAAATCTGATTCTCAGGAAACTGGGCTGAGGTTCCTCCACGTCAAACTGGGAAAACAGTTCCTGTCGTGGTGCTCGGTGACACTGTCGAGCCGGAACAAGAGCTGTTGTCTAAAATGTCACTGTATGCTGAAGCATGAGGATTTTACCTCACTGACAGCCTCGTCCAAACCATAACAAACAGACCCACATCTGCTCACAGCAGCTGTGATTCAGTCAAACATCAAGTCACGTGTTTCACTCAGTTCAGGTCGTTATCACCTCCTGAAGGATGGATTTTATCCGCCCTGACGCCACAGATACTGGAATTCTGTTTGGGAATATTTAGCACTGACACACAGTATCTGTCACTGTCCATAACTGTCCATTATAAAAGCGTGTTGACTCTTTAACGCACTGGTTCACATTCAGATTCAGGTCTGTCTTAAAACAACAGTCAGGTGCCCGAGTGCACCTTAAGACATTTTATTCCATTCAGTTTCATTCTTTTGTTCAACCCGGCCATTAAAAGATCACTATCTGAAACTAATCTGTGCTGAACTGAAGGTAAAAATACATTTCACTTTTTAAATAATGCTTATGAGATACAAGATCAGCTCTTTCATCTTTTAACTGAACCATACAGCGTAAAACACAGTGTCAGCTTTTTAGGAAAAATAGTAATAATACAAAAAAAAAAAGTAAAAATAGATGCAAGCTAACCATAAACCGAAAACGACTAAAAATGCACACAAATGACCGAAAAGAAACAAAACAACTAAATACAGACACAGAACCAGAAGGACTCTGAAGTTTGTTGAAGGGTTTGATGCAAAATCCTGCCGACAAATAAATCAACAAACAAACAAACAACGGGCCTGGCGGAGGTAACAACCACAGAGATGCAAAATGACCACAGAGACGCACAATAGCACAATATATCTGGAAAATTAAAACAAACACAAATATACAAAAGAATCGCAAAGTGATGCAACACAAATAAATACAGACGCAGAAAAACCGCAAAGGCTCCTGCTCCAGTGGAGGGGGGAGGGGGAGAGGGGATTTTCCATGAAGCCCCCACCACGACGCTCCCACCTCCCCTCGGGTTGTGCGTAAAGACGCGGTGGGAGCGTCATCCACCGCGGAGCCGGCGTGCGTCCCGCGTCATATCTTCCAACTCAGCCGCCGCTTCCTGGCCGGCCCAGGCAGGCGCCTCAGGCCCCGCTCCTCTCTGAACCGTTACCCAAAGCTTCTCCTCATTCACCGGGAAAAAGAGAAAACGGTCTCTGCTCCGCCGCTCGGTCTGTGCGGAGCTGCGGCGAATGAGGAGGCTGAAAGCCACAGATCCTCAGCAGAAGTCCCGGGACTCGCTGCTCGGTCAGTGTGTGTCTGTGTCTGTGTGTGAGACTTGTTGTCGGTTGTTGTTAAGTTAAAGGAAATGAATCACTGTCAACTCATTTCTGCTGTTTCCTCTGTCACATGTTCGGGAGGGAGCTTTGTTCCTGTGGAGCCTCCTAACCCTCAAATTATTGGCAAACGATTTCAATAACTGATCAGTCGTTAAAGTCTTTTGACTGTTGGTCAAACAGAGTGATTGGCAAATGTAAACCTGGGATTCAGGGAATAATATCAGGCATTTTTCTAACATTTTATCAATTAAAACAATCAGTCGCTTTTCTGTGTTTACATATTACTTACTAATTACTTATATATATGAAAAAAATGGAAGCAGAAGCACTGATTTAACTTCCTTCCATTAAAGGCCACAGGAGCTGTAACGGTCTTAAATGTTAATGTTTTCCTTTTCTCTGCTGTGAACAGTGACATTAGTTATAACACTTGATTATCAGGATTCAGTTGCTGATTTTAGCAAAAACATCCATCAACAGATTAATTATTAATACTTTATTAATCCATCCATCAATTTTCTGCCACTGGTCTGGGTCCACTCACTGATGGATGGACAGTGGCTCCCTGGACATAGATAAGTGAAAGGCCTCCCACCCTCCTGTGCAGGCGGCTTTGTTTGTCTCTTGGATGGTTCTGCCTTTTTTTTCAGTCTTTAATCTTTACGCAAATAAGGAATATTAACAGTCCCTGACCCCTCAGGCCCCTGGAGCTGAGCCACATAGACCTTTTCAGTCATCCATACATGGATTAATCCATCTGAAAGAGCAGGGCCACAGGATGGAGGATGGAGGCTCTGTCATAGTTGAGATTCTACTTCAGTGGTGCAAATTTGCAATTAATCAACTTATATAAACCCAAATGATTTGGAGTAAACCTGGGGCTCTAACCTGCGGGTTAGATCTGCTGCTGATCTAACATACATCATTCTGTTCTGTCAGCAGTGTCGGGGCCGGAGAGGGGGGGGCAGCCTGAGGCGCAGCAGCCGTGGTGATGGTGTTGGACTCAGGTGAAGTCTTCATGGATCAGGTTGAGGGTGAAAGCGTCAGGAGCAGCAGGAACCTGTTGGAGCCAGATGTCCGAGGAGATCCACCAAAAACCACCAGCAGCTCTGCTGCAGTAACCAGACTGTCGGCCAAGAGGAGCAATGTCGCTAAGAAGGAGACGGTGTCCCACAACGGACTCCCAGCCCAGACCAACAGCAGCCAGGCAGAGAGGAGGTCGTCATCATTAAAAGTTGGGGCCACGTCCAGACCACCGCTCCGCCGTCCCCTCAGCCTGGAGATGACTCCTCAGCGCCTGCGAGGGTCTCAGGACCAGGTGGCGGACAGGCGGATTGTGCAGCCTCCTTGGCGCAGCGGTTCTGCTGCCCCCTCGCCCCCGGCTCGCAGCCTGACCAGCCCCAGCCTGAGTGCAGGTGGCTGGATGCGTCGCAGTGAAAGCACCTGCTCGGTCAACTACTCCCTTGGGCTCCGGGCGGGCAAGGGGCAAATGCGACCTGCCACCTCCCTGCCACACATAGCTAAAGGAGTAGGGGGCACAACACTGCCTACCACCTCCAGGCCCTGTCTGCTTGTTGCCCTCAGACCTCTGAACTTGGAGCAGGAGAAGCAGGCTTTCTTCCAGTCCGACTACAAGTACGAGCCTCAGTTTGAGTACGCCCAGCCTGAGCCGAGGACGGTGCTGGAGAAGTACCGAGAGGGCTCCGGCCTGTTCCTCGAGCAGGTACGGTATGTCAGGATCAAAGGCCTGAGAAAACCTGTCTGCCTTCACAAATGACGATGTCTCTGTTTACCTGCAGGCGGTTGGAATCATGGAGTGCGTCCTGAGGAAGTTTGGCTCCTATGAGAACTTTGAGGAGGTGACCGGTGGCAGCGTGCTTCCTAAAAGTCAGGTGTGGGCGGCCGTACGCAAATATCTGCAGAAAGAAGGCTGCGTGGGAGAGGTGAGTGCCGTGCTCGCAAATCATTTAATGGCTGCTCAGACTGAAAACAGCCTGGCTGTGAAAACGTGCTGCGGAGGACACACATATGTATACATACATACATGTACTTGGCAAATCTAGTGTGAAAAGGTTTGTATTTTTCTAAGGTGGATGATGTCTCAGACTGTCAGTCAGCACAGAGCAGCTGTTTGATCAGGATTTTGTACCAAAGGGACCTTGGCAATGAGAATGAATGAGTGAAACAGCTCTGTGTGTGTGTGTGTGTGTGTGTGTGTGTCTGCTTGTGCGTTCAGGTTGTGGTGCGTCTGTCCGACGAGCTGCTGTCTCAGGCGGTGATGGTGGTGGAGAGCTGTCGTCCCACTCTGACCATTAACCTGGCCGGGGCCCGACAGCACTGGCTGGAGGGGATGCTGAGACATGAGATAGGTAAGCTGCAGCTCACAGTCGTCCGTGGACCCACATGCTGTGTTAACTGTCACTGCAGAGAAATAAATCTCCTTCACCTACGTCGTTTTTCCACCTGCGTACGTCTGTCCTTTGAATGCTGGCAACCTCTGTGTCAGTCCAGGGTTCTGGCTCAGTTGCTTTTTATCAGACCTGAGTCCTTGTTGGATCCATTTGGGTTCAGTGTTCAACTTTTGTAAATAAAGTTAAAAATAACTCAAAGTCAGAAACTCAGCTGAGAGCTGTCCATAGGTTCAAACTAGTTCTCAGTGTTTTAGGTGGAGATTTGCACATCACTAAGTGAACCAACTGATGAAGCTAATGTTAGCTCGCTAATATCACACCTGTTCAGAGTGAAGACTAAGGTGAGGTGAGGTGAGGTGAGATGGAATGCAGTCGCCACATCTGACCTTAGGTTTAATAAGGATGTAAATCTTGAAGACTTTAAATTGTATTTCAGTAAAATTCTACGACGTACATCAGATCATTAAATGAACCTTATATCTTGTCTTTGTTGTTGTCTCAGTTTACAAACAGGTGATTTTACACCCAAATCTTATCACGCACATCCTGAGGGGAGGAGTAATATTACTTATTACTATTTACTTTTTATCTTTGGTTTAATAAAGAAACTAATCAGGTTTTTGTGTTTTTTCTTCTATTAAGCTCATTCTTTTATTTCTCTTTTACATATGGAGTTGATCATAACATTCTGTGATAGAATGCAAATACACCCTGAGACAAACCGCCTTTATTACCTTTATCACCTCACTGGTAATAAAGTGTTAAATGTGGGTCTGTGTTTCATCTTCGATGGATCACTTCCTGTATGACTGCTGGGTGTTGGTGCACAGTGGAAGCTTTAGACGGAGGATCGTGCTGATTGGCTCTGAGGGACTGAAAATACTTCACGAGGAAAAACTGCCTCACTGCAGCAACTAAAAATACAGCTGCAGACTCGCAGTACATGAACACATAAATAGGTCGGACGTGCACAGAAGTTTTGCCAAATGACACATTGTGTTGATTTTCGGAGTGAAATGAAGCAAACACAACCTCTGCCAGTTGTCACAGCCTCCGAGCACTTTTCTCGTCTTGATCGATGAGTGTTCAGCCTCATTGCTTTGCAGACATCAGACTTGTTGACTTTTGTGACGAGGCTGCAGGTAAAGTTTCCTTCTGATGTCTCTTCCATGTTGAACCCTCATGTGGGTTGTTTCTTTTCCTTGCTCTCCAGCAGACCTGCAGTTTTATCTAAGAGTTTTCTTGGTCGTCCAGATGTTATCTTCACTTCCCCAGTTCCTCTTATCTGCCATCTCTCAAGAACATTTCAGACAGTGGGACATTGGAAGCTCTCTGACATCTTTTCATAGCTTCTCTCTTCTCTCTCTTGCTTTGTAGCATCAGATAACCTGGTTTTCAGGTCCTCAGTCGGCTGCTTAGAGGAGCCCACGTGGTCTGAGGAGTCAGAGAATTTATCATCAGTTGATAATTAAAGACAGGTCTTCACCTGCAGGTCCAACAGGTCCTCACAAGTTCATGTTGAGCGTGTTTTATCAGTAGACAGGCGCCCAGATGTTTGCATACATTTTTAATTTCTGGTTGCTGCAGAGCTTGTATTTACTTGCTTTGCTACTTGATTGCTACAGCATCTCTGTGAGGTTGTAACTGTCCATTGTAAAGAAAACCAAATTATAAGACGGATAAAAGCACAGGTCCGAATCTTTGTCCATGATCGTCAGTGTCAGTGATGTAAAACTGGGTGGTGTCAGAGGAAATGAAAAACAATAGCAACAGAAGTCGCAGCGGTAATTTTACACCCCGGCTGTTTGAACAGTTCATCCATCACATGATCTTTTCAAAAAGAGGAACTTCAGGGTCACATGTGGTGTCATATGACAACAGTTTGAAGCCCACAGACAGGTAATCCAGCTGTGCAGGCTGACGCCACAGATGTCACCTCTGAGGGTCGAATGTCTCCTTTCCCAGAATATGTGTTTCCTCAGTTCCTCCTTTTTATTTCTTCCTTTCTCCTTAAATGGGAGGTGCTAAGACACCTGTAGCGGCCTGGCTCCAGGGAAGGTAATGTTTGCTGTGCTGGTTTGTCTGTCCTCCACTTTGGTTCACACTGAAATACCTCAGCAACTAATGCCATGTTGTTCAGACATTAATTTTCCCCAGAAGGTGAATCCGACTGACTTTAGTGATCCCGACTTTTCCTCTAACGTGAGATGTGATTCACATTTTTGGTTTTTAGTAAAATGTCTCAACATTTATCGGATGATTGACCATGAAAATTGTTTCCGATTTTAACGTTTCCCTCAGGATGAAGTGTCGATCATCTGAAACATGCAGCA
The DNA here is from genome assembly GCF_017976425.1 of Toxotes jaculatrix. Taxonomy (NCBI): domain Eukaryota; kingdom Metazoa; phylum Chordata; class Actinopteri; family Toxotidae; genus Toxotes; species Toxotes jaculatrix. Next base: position 30,618,911 of record NC_054394.1, on the reverse strand, counting down.
GTGACATCTCTCTGTGTGTTGGTCTAAACATCCTCAGAAAACAATATCCAGACAACATCTGTAAACACTGTAGGTCCAGAGGTGTCAAAGATGTGTTGAAGGGTTTGTTTGTTTGACATACATGCCGTCGTCTCTCTGACTGACTCAGATGTTTGTCCTCCTCAGGGACACACTATCTACGAGGTGTCAACAACAATCTGCAGCCGTGGGCCACCACAGAAGGCAGGAAGCAGTTCGGACTGAAACCAGCCAACCCCACGGAGGAGGGCCTGGCCAGCCTGCACAGCGTGTTGCTACGGAAACAGCCCTACCTGTGGCGCGCGGCTCTGCTGTACTACACGGTGTACCACGCCACCAGCATGAGCTTCAGCCAGCTCTTCAGTCACATCGCACGCTTCGTCCAGGACCCCGACGTCCGCTGGGAGTACTGTCTGAGAGCCAAGAGGGGACAGACGGACACCTCGCAGCCTGGTGAACACAAACACACACATACACTTACAAACAAAGGCATAGGTTTGGTTTCAAAAATCGGAGGGGGGCCACGTGACAGGAAAAAACCAACCTCTGAAAATCTATGAATGCTGTTTCCTGAATGAACACAGGGCCAGACCATCTGCTGCAGGACTCCTTGTCCTTCTTGTCTCTGTAGTTAGTTCTTTATGAGACCAATCAGACGCACGTCGCACTGCGTGATGGATGAGAAACGTCTGGAGTGGTTAAAACATCTGCACAGTACAGTACATGTTTTCATGAATAAAAAACAGAGATGCTGTGCATATCATTAAAACACTAACCACACTTCAAGCTTCCTGTGGAGCTTCTGACCTGTGGTAGCGATGGAGCTGTTCATGAGTGTGCATGTGAGTAAACATGGGTGTAAACTGCAGGATTTAAAACATTTAAACTGTTCTGTGAGGAGTGAAAAGCATTCGCCGGGTGACTGTGTGCAGCCTGAGAGGTGAAACCTGGGGTAAAGAAAGTCCTACAGCTCCTCTCCTCTCTCACCTGGATTATAACAGCTGGGCATTAGGAGAGATTTTAGTGAGTAAATCAAAGAGAAACACACTCATACTGGAGAATAACTGTTTGACAGAGAGATGAACTTCAGCCCAGATGTGAACAGCTGTTATGTTTATTCTCGCTGTACATTGTGTGTTTCTGTCTCAGGTTGCTTCAGTAAAGATCAGGTTTACCTGGACGGAATCCTGCGGATCCTTCGGCATCGAAGGTCCATCGACTTCAAGATGCTGACGTCTTTAGGCAAGGTCAGTGTTAACCAACGCAGAGCCTACTGTGTGTTTACATGCAGAATTAAGCAGCAAGTGAACTTTATCTCTACAGAACCTTTAAAAACCAGATTTACAAGGTGCAAACTAAAATACAGTTCTAGATAAAACAAAAAGAGGAATAAGACAGAATAAAAACAAGATAAAAGCACTGGGGCGTAAAGTCTTATAAATGCTGGTTTAGAATGATTATGAACAAAATAAAGACCTAACACAGATGAATCAATAGAAGCAGGTGTAGACAGGCTTCCTCTGCCACCTGCAGGGCTTTTAAGGTGAGAAAAAAAAATCTGATCATTTACTGAACAGACTACAAGTCTGCTGACGTCCTGACACACAATATATGTTCACTGTGTTTAGAATGTGTGGAGGAACTGAAAATCACCAGGAAGAGAACATGAATGCTTTCAGTTTTCATCAGACTGGGTTAGTGATGCACTTCAGCCTCTTGTGGCTGAAATAAGTATCACAACAACAAACACTTTTCTCCCGCTCTTCTGTCAGGGCAGGCAGGAGGAAAGAAATCCACATTTTCACAGATGAAAAAAAAAAAACAAACAGAAAAAGATGATCTGGCTTGCCTTTCAGGGCTTCTGTACAAATTATTTGGTGGTAATTAGAATATATTAATAATAGATTCACATCAGTATTGATACTTTTTATTTGGTCTGTCTTCTTTACCTCTGCAGGTGTCTTTCGAAGACGTCGAGAGGCTGCGACATCTGGCGGTGCTCACCAAGACCAGAATCCCGCACTTCATGCGAGACCAGGAGCGGTACCTGCAACATCTGGATCACATCGTCGCCGTCAATGAGCTGGACGATTCAACGCTGGAGCTCCTGCTGCCCTGACCGTCCCTGCACCATCTGAAGCCAAGAAGAAGAACTGGAGGATGCCGGTACACTGACTGTATCATGAGGTGCCCTGAATATCACTTAAAATGTCCAGTATTATCGATGCTTTACGTGAGCGACTTTTCTAAAACTTGAACAAAACGAACAAAAGGGACGTACACACTAACACCTCTATCTACATTTTCACTTTTGTCCACTGCATGTCTGTGTGGCTTTTCCACAGAGCCCAGTACAAGTGCCCCCCCCCCTTGCCTTTACTCCCACTATGAAGTTACCTCAATACTGCAACTCTACGATGTAACCAACATTATATATGTAGACTCATACATAATCACTGCACCCAGCGCCTGTACAGGACACTGCTAACATGTCCTGTACAGATTTTGAGCATTCATAATCACACGCTTTATTTATGCAATTATTTAAGTTTTTTACTTTGAGAGAACAGACTGAATGTCTCTGGTATTAGCTTTATACCTTCTTTTTTAGACAACTTTTTTTATGCCTTAGATTGTTTGCATTTTAAAAAGGACACCAAGGACACGTTATTTCAAAACCCTGGGGAAGTTTCAACTGAGGCCATGAATCTTTAAAATATCAAGTGCCAGTGGACTCAGTCAAATATTAAAAATATTCCCCAGGGAGGTTTTAAAATATCAGTGTTATTAAGAAGATAATCAGCTGTGTTGTTTCTGTCTTAGCAGTGTCCTTGGTGGTCTTTGCATATCAGTATCAGTATGCTACTGTGATGTGACCCGTCCCCGAGCTCCCACCTCTGCGCAGCGGCCAAACTTTCTTTTGCAACGTTAAAGGAATAGTTCAACATTTTGGGGAAACATACTTATTTTCTGTTGGGAAAGCTAGATGAGAAGATTCGCACCACTCTGTCTGAAATGTAAAAAAGACAACTGACCACTGGCTAAACGCCTCCTCTGAGCAGCGAGTTGTGTGATTCACTTCATGATCGCTGTTTTTAGACGGCAGAGATCACAATGAGAAAATTACAAAAATGACTTTAGAAGAGCAGGTGGGTGAGTTTTATGGATATGGATGAAAAAAGTGAAAACAATGTACCCGCACTGCCATGTTTGTAGTTTTTCTCTGCTCACACCATAAACATAACTTGGCCTACTTCGAGGACAAGGAGCACATCGTGACACATGACATTAGTCTGTGGAGTTACAGGTCATATTAAAGTCCTGTTCACGACAATAATAAATAAATAATAAATCTGTTGTGTAGCATTTCCCCACTGTGTGGAAGCTGGATGCTAACGGAGTGTAGGCTAACATTAGCAGCTCTGTCCTGCTTTTCACTGAATTTGGGGAAGTTTCAGTCAATTTCAGTTCAGCAACACCAGCAACGTTACCTGAGGTAGTTTTACGTTTGTCAAACACATCAGTTTGTCCTCAAAATAAAAGCCTTTTCTTTTCTCATGTAACAAGTTAAAACATACTGTTGGCTGGGGCCCGTTAGCCTCAGCCTGTTAGCGTGACATAGCCTGAGTGCATTAACACCGTTTTCAGCTTCAAAAATAGGTTTTTAACCAATTTATGGATCTATTGTTTGCTTAATTAGCTGCAGCTCATGAAACTTGTCAGTGACTGTCACCAACTAGAAATGAGAAGCTGCTTTTGTCTGAAATCAGCGGTTTGTTCTGATGCTGGTGACAGAACGTTTTCGTTGTAAACAGAAAGCTTTGGCAGCCTTGACCAACAGTCAATCCACCATTTTAAGTGAAGAAATAGTCCCTGCAAAATGGCCAAATATCTTTTTTTAAATTTTGGACAGAGCTTGGCCAGCTATTTCCCTGTTTCCACTGCTTATGCTAAGCTAACGGCTGCTGACTGTAGTTTCCTGTTTAGTGGATCCATGTAAGACCTGGCATCTTCTCATCTAACATCTCTGCAAAAGAAGTGAACAAGCATATTTCCCAAAATGTCAAACTATCCCTTTAACATGTAGATAAAGTGCCTGAATGGCACCTTTCAAACAGTGTTGGGCTTTTTGTGACGCAGCCAAACTCAGCCAGTTATTGTCCACCCTGTTCCAGACATGATGAGTCACTGGCTGAGGAGGAAGCAGGGGTGTTGTGGGCGTGCCTTCGATGGGTGTAGAGCTCATCTGCTGTAGCTAGCCATGTGTTTGTAGGTTGCTTTTTATTGTTTGGCACTAAAAACTTCAGATGTCAGTCGGGCATTCATTTCAGGCCACGTCGTCTCTGAGCAGAATTAGCACTGACAGACTGAAAAACCAGGTCACAGCATGGATGTGGGCTGAACAGCGTCACAGCCGGTTCAGCAAGTCCCAGTTTTTAACTCAAACACTCGACCAAAATGTGAACTCCACAACTATGATGCATTTTAAATATTTGAAGATTGACGTGTAATTGGAATTCACTCCGCTGTGTTTACAGTTTTAGCCGTTTGGTAAGCAGATCCGTTTTAAATTTGAGCAGGCTGTCGTCTGCCGACGTCGGCCCACATTCGCCTGAACAAATGCACCTATTTGTAACGCACGAATGTTGCACAAGTGTTTTGTGTTCTGGAAAACACCTTGAAGTTCCAGTTTATTTATTAAAAAGTACACACACTCATCGAGCTCTCTGGTTTGTTTCACGATGCACCAAAACAAGCACTGATCACCTGGCAAACAGTTTGTTTACCTGCAGAATTTAACTTGAGAATCATCACATTCTTCAGTTCTTCAGTATCAGAGTAACAGATAATTGTCTGTACATCCACGGGTACATTGCAAAGGCAAACTGCAAATAGTTCATTTGGTATAAATTCAACGCTGACAATGTTGACAAAAATAGGATTAAAATGGGTCTCAAGTTGCAGCAATTGCTGTCATCCAAATGTCATCCATCAGGATGGATTACTGAGCAGCCCTCCGAGGCCCAGGGGCCCAAAAGGTGAGAGGGCCCCCGGACCAGAGCCTATGAGGAGACTGTCACACAAAACAAGTAAGAATGACCATGCCAACAAGAGTCTGACTGGGCAAAAAACCCCCAAAAACAAATACTAACTGTATTTATAAAACCACCGAAAAAGGGTCTCAATCTGTGGGTCAACTGTAACTCAGGATATCCAATCTCAGTATGTTTTCCCCCAGATTTAAAATCTATATATGAATCTAATAAGCTTTATAAAGATAAAGAAATGGTATTTACTATTGATCGGTCATGCTGTCACACAAGGTCTGTATGTTAATAACAGAAAGGGCGGAATTTCATTTCTTCCAATTGCTCCTGAGGCAAGAAAAGTCCAACACACGCGTTTAAATAAAAACGGTTTATTCTCTTTCAATATAGCTTTTGTTCTATCCATAGCAGAAAAGAGCCTCCATGCCACTCAGTGCTAAAACCTGGAACTGGATCTCAGGTCACCACAGCGTCGCAATGACGGACAAATGTCTTTACAGCAACAACACCAGCTTGACACCGATCTGACAACAGTCACTTTGCTCATTTTAAAAACGGGTTGAGGGTGATGTTGAGAGGCTGCAGGAGGAGGAGAAGGAGTAGGAGTAGGAGGCTGGGGTCAGATCTGATTTCAGATCTCACTTATTTGTGACTTGCACCAAGCAGCGCAGATGCCCTGGGCTTTGATTTTGGAGAAGTTTAATCCGTGCGTGTTTTGTGTATGCTGCAAAATTGACATCTTACTCCAGTATGGCTGTTGATGTGGAGGCAGAGGTTTCTGCCACGAAAAGGTCACAAGTTGAGGTAACAAAGATTCTTCCTGAAAGGACGGAGGAAAAAAACAGAAGAGTCTGATGATGATGAAATTAGAGGAGTGCTGCTCTTGAACAGTATTGTATTATGCAGAAAGATGTTTGTCAGTTAACAGACCTGTCTGTGTAACAATAGAATTCAACAGCACCACAGACCACAGCCGCCAAAATGATCACACAGTTGAATCTGTAAAAACCATTTCAACTAAAACTGAACCTGAAAACCTTTATGAAGGTGGATTTATGGCAGGACTGTTTTATTAGACTGCATTAATTTTAGCTGGGTGTACATAATAAACTGCCAACTGAGTCTATATACGGCACTGTGCGGTTCAGGAACACACTCTGTAGCAGGAAGAGTCCAGTTCCTCTGGATTGCCTTCACAGACCAGAGGAACAAGGAGTCCTGCAGCAGATGGTCTGGCCCCCACAGAGCCCTGATCTCAACAGTTAACTGACAAATAAGAACTATTCATGCCATTATTTTTAAGAGCATCCTCATCCTCCTTTACTTTCAGTGCCTAAAGCTTTTACACAGTACTGCATGTTTAAAAAAAAAACAAAACAAAACAAAACAAAACAAAACAAAACAAAACAAAACAAAACAAAACAAAACAAAACAAAACAAAACAAAACAGAGTTACTGAGTGTGTTACCTGCTCTCTGGTTATCATGTTGCATTGGAGCTGCTTATTGCCTTTGTGCCGTCGGTGTTGGCATTTGCTTGTTCCTTCACTACAGGATCTGAGGGACAAAGACACAGCCACTTTATCTGCAACGGCACACGACAGCACACGCACTGTTGACTGTTACGACTGTTTTTTCTAACAGCTGCATATTTATTCAGAACTTTCCATAAAAAAGAAATAATATACCAAAAAAAATACAGCATACAAATATTAACTGTAAATTGCTATTAGTGTATTGTTATCAGAACAGGCTGTACCTGACTTACAAAGAGAACCAAAGTCTTAGATACAGACTCATGAATAAAACACGGCTGAGGTGGCAGCAGCACGGTGTCGATCATATCTTATTTAAATGCAAACGTGTTGTGTTAATACTGACAGGAGATTCCTCACCGGATCCCAAAACTCTGTAACATAATATCAGTGAACGGAGCTGCTGTTCTTTTCATACCAAGAATCTTTAAAAATTCAAGTCACCTGTTCGTCCACTGAAATTCAACCAGGCTTACAAATCCAACTGTTCAGTTCTACGAATCTGTGCCTCAGCAGCCAGAGAGGCCGAGCCTTCTGTTATTACAGGTTTCCAATAACTAACGCAGCGTCTCTGACGGGTTGGCAAAGTTAAACTAAAGACTTCATAGGTCATTTTTAATACCAGAGAATGAAATTTAATACCTGATTGACAGTGAAGACCAATGATCAAACGGCCCAGAATTATTTACCAAATGTATGGCTTTATGGACATTTATATCACATTGTTGTTGTTAGATCATGGCTGTAAATAACAATAATCCCTAATAATATCATTAACTAATGATTAAAATGTGAAATTTTCTCCAAACCTTTTGTTTTTGCTGTATTTTACATTAATCTAATAAGATACTTTTCATTGCTGTTGGCGTAACACGCAGACATGTGATATCACAGTGGTTGTGATAGACTGACACTCAGGTGGTTCAGGTGGTACTTACAGAAGTATGGGTGCTGCATGGCCTCGGCTGCCGTCAGCCTCTGCTGGTGGTCGTAGCGCAGAAGCTTGTCCAGCAGGTCCAGAGCCTCTGGACTCACCAGGTGCTGGTTCTCTGACTGGATGAACTGCTCCCAGCGCTTCCGTGTTTGCCTGGACATGAACGACCAGCCTTTAATGTGACTAAACTGAGCACGTTTCTTTATTTAATGTGAATTATAGGAGCACGTTGCCAGTGCTGATCTGTCCTCATGGTGAGAATCATGTATCGTGCTGATACTCACTGTCCCAGCAGGTCTTTGAAGCGAGTGTCCAGTTCTATGTGATATTTGTGCAGATAGCCAAAGAGCTCGTCTGTGCCGAGAACCTTAGCAATGCGGACCAGCTGACGACAAGACACATGCACATTTCATACATCAGTCATGTTCTGAGGATGCATTTCATTATAATTACGGCAGATTCAGTTTAATAGGTGACTTCTGTTCCTGGTCTGTTATTGATTTCAGGTAAAAGTGACATTATAATGTCTGAAGAAGCTGTAGTTTCTGATCCATCACCTGATCGTAGTTGTCCTGGCCATGGAAAAATGGTTCCTTCAGAAAGATCATGCTGGCCAACATGCAGCCTAGACTCCACATGTCCAAACTATAGTCATACATCTGGAGAAAAAAAACAGGATAAACTCAGAAGTGTGTGTGTTTTTCCCTCAATAAATTCAGAGTTAATAACTGTGACAGCAGCTACCTGATAGTCCACTAGCAGCTCAGGGCCTTTGAAATAGCGGGAGGCCACCCTGACGTTGTATTCCTGAGCGGGATGGTAAAATTCTGCCAATCCCCAATCTATGAGACGCAGCTGTGACACAAAGGGAAAATACACATTCATCTGGTTCATACTACAGGGTAAAATGCTGACGGCCCAAGACTCTGGGTGAATTCTGTTTGAAGCCTGGTCTGGCTCTTTCTGTGACCTGGTACCTTTCTCAGCTGGTGGTCGATCATCACATTGTGGGGCTTCACGTCCCTGTGCATGATCCCCATACTGTGACAGTAGTCCAGAGCCTTAAAAAGGAGACAGAGGCATGTTCAGATCTGTCGATAACCATCACCTGTCCTGCACTGGTATTTTTCCCCTGACGTGTGAATCACTGCTCCAGTTTTTTCCTCTGTTTCCAGTCTCTTTTTTTAATATTTTTTTTTGGTTTCTGCATACTCCAGCCTGGCCTGACATATCATGGATGCAGCCATTTATTCTTGTTCAGTAAGAAAAACAACATCCATCGGGTGAGATATTCCATCACAATAAAAATAAAGTTTTCATTTAGTTCAGTTTCTTTTTTATATTTCATTAATCATTTAATCTATACAATGTCAGAAAAATAGTAAAAAATGCGTATGAATTTTTCAGAGCCACACAATATTTCCTCAAAATTCTTTTGTTGAACCAACAGCCCAAAACTGAATGACAGCATTTTGACGAAACCACTTGTCTGTACAAATACTAATCGATTAATCAATTTTTAGAAAGTTGTGTCTCTATTTACACTAACAGCAGCAAATCTTCATTTGAGATGCCTGAAACGGTTTTCTCTGATAAATCACTTAAATGATTAAACATTTATCAAAATTGTCACTGATTAATTTTCTGACCACAGATAAATACACTCTCCTTATTATCAATCACAGACAGGAAGAAGTTTTACCTTGAGCAGCTCATACATGTAGTAACGGATATCATAGTCTGTCAGCTTCTGGTAAAGCTCCTGTCAAACAGATAAAAGACGTGTTTCTAAAAATCATTACATGGTGTCAACAGTCAAACTAACCTTTATACATGTACAACATTAACTGGAGGGTTATGCGTGTTATTAATAATGGATATCAATGTATTTGCATGGATGGCGACCCTGCTGGTAGTTCTGCATGTATGATGTCGGCCAAACATAAGTACCTTAAAATCTGTGTTATTGATGCACTCAAAGACAAGCGCTGGTGTTCTGGACTGCAAAGAGAGGACAACACAAGGCTTAACTGAGGAGAACAGCAGGTAGGTGGAGACCATTATCACTGCATGGACGGACACACGCGCACACACGCACACAGTTACAAGCATGACTGGATTATCACTGCTGACATGCCGACTTGCAGCAAAGTTAGTGGGTTACTGACTCACCACCGGGTCTTTGACAGTGTCCACCAGGCGGATGATGTTGGTTCCACCGCGCAGGTTTTCAAGAATTTTGATTTCCCTTTTGATCTTCTTCTTCTTGACGGGCTGTAAACAAAAACAAGTGGTTCAAAACAATGATCAGCATCCAACTGAAGACCTAAAATGAACAAAAAAACAACATCAAGTAATGCGGAGAGGTTCGTCAAACACAAAGTAGGGTATTTACAATGTTCAAGACCTTTAACACGGCGTTGCAATTCAATACCTTTTTCGTGGCTTTACCAGTCAAACAACAGTGAAAAATTATAATTCCAAGTAATATAATTTCAGTTACCATGACCCAGGCCTACGTATGGGTATGCTGGACAGTGCAGAGCAGCAGTAACTGGCACATTTTGCACATGGTAGTTTTTGGCTAGTGTGATTTCATGTTTTAATGATCAATAACTTTATTTTTTGTATATTATTTTTACACATTTATCTATTTATGTATAGTATGCTGAGTGCCTGGACATTACTGCTACAACAGTGAAATTCCCCAGTTTGGGATTAATAGAACATATCTATCTTTCTGTCTATCTAAATACTGTTTTGGGCTCACCTTGAGGATTTTCACCACCACCTTCTCATTGTTGGTCACATTTATGGCCTCAAATACTTCACTGTACTTCCCTCTACCCAGTTTACGCACCAACTGATAGTTGTCTTGATTGCTGAGGAGAAAAAGCAGAAAAATTTAGTGAGTAATTAAAGAGTAAATCAACTTTAAACCTACTCAAAAGAACAAACGAGGACTTGTGTTAAAACAATTACCCAAATAATTCTGATAACAGATTACTCATTTAAGCCATTAAGCCACGGATTTCTCCACTTTGTGTAAACTGAACCTCTTTGGGTTTTGGAAATTTACTCAAATTCAGTGATGAGCATATACAATGTGCTGCAGTTGTGAAATACGGCACTGTGTAACACGTTGAACTGTACCTCCAGTTTGGCACATGTGCATCATAGTCCCAGTACTCTCTGTTCTTCTGTGTGTTGACATCGGTGTACACCCGAGCCTTGCTGCTGGCCGGCGTGGATCCGGGCATCGCTAGCTTTGGGGCTCCGTGTCGAGGATCTTCACCTCCTACAGAATACTTGTTGGCTCGATGCTGGAAGGCAGCACACCGACTCTCCAGAATTTGTGGCTTTAAGACGCCTGTGCTGTGCTTATCATTGGCGTTGGCTGCTTGTGGCTTCTGATGAAAGGCTTCAGGCCGGTCTGATGCAGCTGCTGTGCAGACGGACAGAGCTACGAGGACTGAGTGTGTGAAGCCCCTGAGCAGGATGTTAGGCAGGATGGGATAAAGACCCGCCAGCTGCAGAAAGACAGAGGAGAGAAGAAGCTGAGGCTGAGGCAGAGGAGAGGATTCAAATAAAGGACGCAATAACAATGAGACTGAAGATGGCTTTTGAACAGGGGGTTAGATAATATTTATTGCATGAAGGGCTGGGGGTAGTGATTAATTTCATTACTGATTGTTTCTCTGTTTTGTATGAAGTTCTTATTGGTTGCTTTATTCCATCACCAGTCAGTTTGGTTTAATGTCCTATATAACAAAGAAAAACATCAACTTCTCATAATTGTGAAGCTGAAACAAGAGAAACTTGTACAAGAGAGAACAACAGAGAGGCACACTTCATGTGTGCCTCTCTGTTGTTGGTGTTTACAGTTGTGAATATATGCAGTAAATAATCGGTTTTAACACTGTTCCAAAACCCCCCTTTTCAGATGTGCAAGAGCTTTACTGTGAAGCTTTAGTGTGAAAACCCCCAAATTTCACAGCTTCTGCTCCACCCACACCACATCGGTGGAGATGTAGACCAAAAGCCCCATAAACCTTGAACTGTCAAATTAGAACTAGATTTACACGGAGACTGTTTAAATCCAAGTTTCTGATTTTAAATACATTTTATCTGTTTATGAAAAAAGACAACTTTGGAATTTTACTGCACCGTCTCTATCTGCACCAATATAAACCTAAAAAAAAACCCTATACTTACACTTGTGTAACTGGGGTTTCATAAACACAGAGACACTAAAGAAACTAAACTCTCAGTCCAGACAGAACAATCTTCAGTTTGTGACAGATCTGAGTCGTAGTCATGTTTGATTTGTATCTGTCAGGACCAGTTTCTCAAAAACCCATCGACTATTTTGGGTTTTCATAGCTTTTGAATTCTAATTGTGGGCAATTTCACAGCTTTTTCACTATACAGACCACACTGAACTACATCTGTGATTTAAAAAAAAAACAAAATACTATCCTTACACTTGTCAACCCTGGACTAGATTAACATGGAGACTCTTTAAGTCCGGTCAGAACCCAATTTCCGATTTGTGAAACCTTTATTCTTCTCTCTATTTGAGAACTGAGAACACAATGCCATTTTCTCCATCCAGACCACACCAGACCAAAGCTGGCTCAAACCCACGATTTGTAGACTCATCGAACATTGACTGCATTATCATGTCAACACTGAGATCTCCTGGCAGACGGGATGTGGCAGGTGTCATGTCAAATTTTGTTTCCCTGTCAGAACCGGTTCCCCCCAAAGCCCACGAAACCATTTTACCACAGCCCCAAAGCTGTGCGTGGAGCCCGTGACGATACGGGCTCCCCGGGGCCTTTTTCACCGGCTACATTAGCCACTCTTCGCCTTTTAGATGAGTCGGGTTATCACTGATCTTGACGGTTACCGCTAAGATATCTCAACATTCAACCTAATCTGTAAGCGCCAGCATCAATTACGATGATCTGATATACTGCTAACTAGCTAGCCATGGGTAACGGTGACCTAGCTTACTTAGCAGCACATAAAATGATGAACATGAACCGCTCATACAGAAAGGCAGATAAATACACACTGTTAATTTATGCTATTTTGTACAGGAAACGTCTGTAGACAGCAAGCTATTTATTGGTGTCGACATTAGTGAAATGTGAAATCAATAACGGGGCTAAAGTTAGCCGGCTAACCTCGTCGTAGAAATACCGGAGCTCAGAGGAAGTCCGCCCGACATGAACGTTAGCCCGTTAGCACCAGCGGGACGTTTCTCTCCGCGCAGCGCCGAGGCACCACCAGCTCCGAAGTTTCCGACAATGTGTGTGAAATCCGCACAACCGGGGATTTAATGATGTTATGGGATAGGCGGTGGTTCGTTAGCAGAGGCAGGATGATCTTCCCTTTTGCGGTAAACATCCCCCGGAAGTGAACCGTCAGGCTCGGTGACCTGAAAATCGTTAACAATAAACGGCAGGTGGGGTCAACCAAACTACACTTTGGCATATTAATTAAGTTAATTATCAGCGGGTTGGTGGTGATCAGTTGATTCTAGTGCAGCTGCTGTGACTATTAAAAAGAACACAATGGGTCTTTTTAAAGCAGGAGTTACAGAACCAGCTGTTCCACCACGTCTGAAAAACCTGAATGAAGGAGTCTTGTTTGGTTGGAGTCTTTAGCTTTTAAACAAAAATCTTTAAGCTTTAAATGAGCATATTCAGACGGGCTGTATCATTTCACACACGCATACACACACTCGTCACTTTATTAGGAACACCTGATTATTCCTGGGACATGTTAGTAAGGATTCAATTAAAACTTTAACCACTTGCTGGATCGAGGTTAAATTTGCTTTTTTCTGTTGTATATCGTTGTAAACTGAATACCTTTTTTTTTTTGTTTTGGACTGTTTGTCAGACAAAACGAGACATTTGAAACAGTCATCTTGAGAAATTGTAAGTCATATTTTTCACCATTTTCTGACATTTTATAGGCAAAATGATGAATCGATAATGAAAATCCTTTGTTGCAGCTCGGATTTTAATCAACAGACAAAATATATGTAGTAGAATGAGCTGTGATCAAAGAATGTACACTTTTTTTCCATAAGGGTGGTTTATTTTAATTGTCTGTATACAATATGAACAGGAGTCTATATTGATATCCATATGTGTAGATCCAACGCTTCGTTAAACTCGCTCATCCTCCCGCAGGAGGATCTGAAGCAGACTCACCAGGACTTAAATCATGGCACACAGTCCCTGTAGACCCCCCAGCCCCAGCCCCACCCCCACCCTTTTCCCTTTATCCATGACTTTATCCATGAAACTCCAAAAACCTTCTTTTAAATATACTGCAAAGATTGTACGGAATATAGAAATCCACACAGTAAACTTAAGTACACACATTTTTTACTTTATCCCTGGTATAAACCAACACGCAAGTCGCAACTTTGAGGCTACTTGGATTAATCTGCTGAACGTCTGGTCTCGACCAGGAGGAGGCTAGAATCCTGTGAGGATATAACAAGGCCAATTTTTCAACAAAACAAAAAAATATTAATAACATTACTTTTGTTAGATCTATCGCACAGTAACTAATGCAGCTAGTTTGTGGCAAGTGAGCAATATAATGCTTCAAAGTCTCGTTGGGTTAAACCTTGTGACAATCCATCTGGAACTGAAACTAAAGCGCTTGCAAAATACAGCAAGCTCATTCATAGTGAATACAAAAGCATGTAACATAAGCACTATACAGTTTTCAATGTTTACATAAGCGTATACACACAATCTATAATATAACAGAGTAGACTATGCCATGAATCAGTAGTCATAAATATTACATTGTGCATGTTCTATTGCACATGTCAAGTGTTTGTATGACATGATAGGTATGGGTTAGTTACCTAAATGTCATTTGTTTTAATACAAAGATGCAACAACACAGATCTCATAGGACACAGGCTATACATTTTCACAAATCCACTTGTTTTTTTTTTTCTTCTTCTTCTTAGGATGTTTTTCCTAAATAAACCAAACCTATAATACAACAGTGATATTAAAGTGTGATAAATACTCATGCACAAACAGATGATACTACCTAAGAGCTAGTATGTGAAAATATACTGCTGCACAAGCCAGCCGCTGAATACGAATGGGAGGGTTTCGGCTATACTGGACATAAAATTAACAAAAACACAAAAAGGAGTGATGGTAAAAAAAAAAGGCACATGGATTTCAGAGGAGCTTAACATGAGCACACACGTATCTAACAACTGCCTGGAAGTTCTTGCCATCTTTCTCAAAAACAGATTCAACAGTTACAAAACAGACGATCACATGCAACCACAGAATAAGGTCCCACACTCAGTACTAAACAGAATCAAGATCTTCCCACATTTTACTTTACAAACCTTTTTCATTCTGTTTTTTTCTGTGTATTCCAAAATTAGAGGAGGGATCCTAATCCCCTCTACTGATTTAGGGTGTTTTGCCTTTTAATCAATGAAGGACGAGGATGAACTGAGTCTTACAGATACTAGAAATCATTAAACATAATGGGTGAATGTTAGAAACTACAAATGGGAGAGAGGAGGCTGGCACACGTTGCTTTGAGGGCAAATGTCATGTTTGCTGCCCGGGGCTGAAGAGCAGTTCTGTTCATGGGATGCAAGGAGCTTCGGGGAAACTCTCACCCTCAGCAGTGTGCTGAACTGTGTGCTCCTGCAAAGCTGTGAGGTCAACAAAACGCTCTCCACACCACACACACTTAAACTGTGTCTCCCGCGAGTGCACACTCTGGTGCTTGGCCAAGTGCTCGCGCTGCTTGAAGCTCTTGTCACAGCTGGCACACTTGAAAGGCTTCTCCCCGGTGTGAACTCGGCGATGGCGCTGCAGCTCGGACGAGTACCTGAAGCGCTTTTCACAGTCGGGACATTTCAGCGGCTTCTCTCGGGTCGGATCGCAGCGGTGCTGAACGAACTCGGAGGACGACACAAAGCGCTTGTCGCACAGGGAGCATTTCAGCGGCTTCTCTGTGCAGTGAGAGTTCTGGTGGCGCTGCAGTGTTGAATTCTTTTTGTAACCTTTGCCACAAACGTCGCACTTGTAGGGCTTCTCCACCTCACCGCCACATTTGTGCCTCAACAGTTCTCCTGATTGGCTGAAAGACTTCTGGCAGGACGCACATTTAAAAAGACTTTCCATGCCATGGACCTGCTGGTGGTAAAGCAGGTGGGATGGCTGAAGGAATCCCTTGTCGCACAGATTACACTTGAAAGGGCGATCAGCTGGATTTTTGTGAGTGCGACGGTGGCGCACAAGAGCATACTGTTGTTTAAAGCTCATCTGGCACTCCTCGCACTGGAAAGGTCGCTCCTCCGAGTGGGTGCGTTCATGCTGCCGCAGGTCCGACGGACGCTTGAAGCTCTTTCCACATGAACCGCAGCGGAAAGGCCTCTCCCCCTCTGGCTGGCATTGATGGTGCAGGAGCTCAGACGACTCCTTAAAGTGCATCTCACACAAATTGCACTTGAACAGGTGCTCGCCCGAATGAGCGTACATGTGCCGCACGAGGTGAGAGCGGTGCTTAAAACTCTTCTCGCACACAGCACATTTGTACGGCCGCTCAGAGCTGTGTGTACGCTGGTGGTGTGCCAGGTGTGAAGACTGACTGAAGCTTTTATCACATGTGTCACATTTGTATGGCTTTTCACCAGTGTGTACTCTCTCATGGCGGGTCAGCTCTGACAAATGCCGGAAGGCCTTATGGCACACTGAGCACTTATATGGCCTGTCTGGTGCAGAGGCCTCAAACGTAGGAGGAGACGAGGCACTGATCGCCGCACCACCACCGGACGTCTCACCGGTGGAGGGCTGCTGGGGGTTGGCAGCTGACGAGGTTGGGGTGGCGTTTCCAGACCCTGGCCGGTAGGTTTTCTCACAGATGGAGCACTTCATAGGGTTGTTTCCATTGCCATGCGAGTTGTGATGCTGCGCCAAGGAGGTGAGCAGCGAGAAGCCCATCTTACACACACCACACACAAAGGGTTTTTGCTCCACCTGCACACACTGATGCTCCAGCAGGTCCGTCGCCTGGCTGAATATCTTCATACACTGCGTGCACTGGAAGGATCGGTCCTGGCTCACCATGCACTGGTGCTCATGAGGGTTGGCCAGGTGAGATATGTCATGACCACAGGCTCCACACTTGTGTCCTCTCTCGCCCCCTACCTGTAAGGAGGGCTGCTGGGCTTGAACGACGTGCTGCTGGCCATGCTGGGGCTGCTGCAGGGTGGCATCTGGCTGCAGGACGACTCCGTACACAGTGCAGCCCAGGGGGTTGTCGGTCGCCTGGGGGAGCGTGTGCACAACAGAGGGTGGAGCCACTGCATGTTGCTGCTGCTGCCACGCCTCCGTCATCCTTCCACTTCGCATACAGGGATTCAGTGCTCAGGAGATGGGGTGGTTTTCAGCACCAAACTGAGAGGGTGGATGTGGTTGTAGAAATGGTAAATAGCACAACGAGAGGAGCCAAGCGCTCTATCTGTGTTTACACACCTCCTTTGAGATAGGTGAGAAAACCTGGAGGGAGATCAAAAATCAGTAAGGTAAACAACGTTACTAAGTAAACATCAAACAGGTACAATATGATTTCACTGAGTAAATACAACCCAGTATGTTAATGTAAAGGTGTGGGTCTGACGAGCTACAACAGTTTCTTACATAATTCATCATATACAGACAGACAGAAAACTGTCTGATTAGTCGCTTGTCATAATCATTTCAGTCCACTTTCAAGCAAACCAGAGAAAAAAAGCCAAACATAACTGATTCCAGGATTTTCTGTTTTCTTTGTCACATCTCACTGTGAATTATACATTTAGAGTTTTGAAGTGTTGTTCGAACAAAACAAAGCGTGAAGATGTCAACATTCTCTCTGAGATTTTTTATCTTTGATGTTTTGATTAACTGGGGAAAAAGGTTGCAAATTAATCCATAGTGAAAATAATGTTAAGTTACAGTCCTAACTTGTAAGATAAAATATCTGAGGGCAACACTTTGGACTCCAAAATGCTGTAATGGGTGGTTTTCGCCATTTTTAACGTTTTATGGACCCAACGAGAAACTGGTTAATCGTGCAAACAATCAGCAGATTCATCTGTTCTAAAATAATCATCAGTTCCGGCCCTGAACTGAAACCATCTAGGTTTAACTTGGGCCTAAAACTTGTTCCCCGATTATTCAGGAAACAAATCTAACAGTCCTGTGTGAATACTGTTATCTGTAACGTAGATAATGCAGAGACATGTACACACCCGAAGCATTTTTATAACAGGAAACCTGCAAAATAACCGTTAAAAACACGAACTGGGCTCGGTCTATTTCCTGAAACGCAACTCGGGTACGTAATGCTCCAATTTCTCGGCCAAACGTGTATTTTAAACGTTACGTGATACAAATCGCTTTACGATAACAGCTTGATCTATCCAGCTTTATCTTGGGGGTATAAATGTTTGTTTTATATAAGATATTACATGAAACTCTCTCGGTTCAAAAGGATGTAGCTATCAGAGGTTAGCTTGTCAGCTGCGTTAGCATAGCTAGCGGCTACAGCTAACGTTACTAAACACCTGGACCTCCTCTGAGATTATCTCCATTTAACTCGAAACAGAATACAAATTAATCACCGGTCTTTCCGTGCGATAAACTGCACATACTAACTAATACAAAAAAATCTGAAAGCGACGGGAGCAACGCAGCCTTTAAGCGGCCGTCGCCTCGGTTGAGACGCCGCTTTATGAAAGGCCACAGTAAGGTTCACTGGTCTAACGTTTGATGCGAGCCTTCACTGCAAACGGACCCCGAGTCAAACTAGGCCTCCTCGGAGCTGCAGGGGAAAATCCACCTCCTGCAGCCGAGTCCCGCACATCTGCAAAAAAAAAAAATAGCTTTTTCTAAAAAAAGAAAAACAATTTACGGTAACTTACCCGAGCTATTTATCGGTGGTTTTCACTGCGGTCTTCAGCCTGTTGTCGACAACCTTCGGTGTATTTGGGACTCGGAGGACCGGCGGTAGAGAGGATGCGGTTGAAGCCGGACGCCATCCTCCTGCAGACGGACGGACACCGGAAACCGCCACGCAGCGAGCTGCCGTCGCTGTGCTGCTGCTGCTACGGCCGCTCCATACCGGAGGTTCACCGAGCAGCCCGAAACTATCCCAGGTGGAGATAAACTGCTCCCAGAGTTTGTTTGAAGATGAGTCAAACAAATGCAAAGGTGAATAGGAGCTTGTTGAGATATTAGCAAAGATGTTTCCTCATTATAACAGTAGGGGGGAGTGTTTCACTGATTCAATCAATAAAAAAACTAAACTGAGTACTACTGCCTGCAACCGTCATTTTCACCCACTTATAGACAGAATCATTTCATCAACACGGATGGATTACCGACCAGGCCCTCTGGGCTCAGGCCCGGGGGCCAGGGTGGTCAGGGGGCCCAGCAACAGGTCCTGTTATTACTTGTTCGAAAGTCACAAAGCTCAGTTAAAATACACATGAGCCAACCAAGAGACACAAACGACCACAAAGAGACACAAATTGACCACAGAGACACAAATCAACCACAAAAAGGCTCACGGCGACCAGAAAGAGCGCAAAAAAAAAAAAAAACACCACAAAGAGACACAAAATGACCTCAGAGACTCTGAATGTCCACAAACTCATGCAGACAACAGTGGAACTTAAAACGACCAAAACAGATGCAAACTACCACAGAGGCACTAATTGACCACAAAGAAACCACAAAAAAGATGACCAAAAAATAAACAACCACAAAGACCCACAATGACGAGAAAGTGTGAAAAGCAAACAAAAAAAGAAACTGACCACAGAGAATCAAAGAGATTCAAAACAACTACAACAAAACAATCACAAAGAGACAAAAAGTGACTGCAGACTCAAAAAGACCATAAAGAGACTCAAAATATCTGTGACCACTTGTATTAAACTTGTTTGGTGTTACAACAACACCAAACCACCTTTCTAAATGTGTTCTGTTGTTTGTTTTAGCTGCAGAAGTCTTCATACACACACTGAAATAAACGGTGACCTCTGCATTATAATTTTAAAGCTCAGCAGCCTGATTAACAGCCTCTAAGGTTTCAGCCTAATTGGAAAACAAAACGGGGGAAGTTTCATTGCAGTTTGATGCAAATAGGCGCAAAGCCTGGGGGCAGGGTGATAATTATGTTTGTCTGACAAAGTGGCAATAAGCACCACCTTGCTGTTTTGGATGGATGTGGCGTTATGATGAAGAAATACATTTACATACTAATAAGAATATATATTGTATTATAAAGTACATCTAGCATTGATATTTTATTAGTAAAGCAGTAGTGGAAGGTAGCCAGGTGCATTTACTCAAGCTAAAATATAATTTGTACTTTTCTGGTTAAGATGCACTTTACGCCACTTTATTCTTCTACTCCACCACTTTGTAGGTTTTAAAAATCTGAATGTGCAAAGTAACAAGTAACTATAGCGGTCAAATAAAAAGTAAAAATTCCAGTTTCCCTCTGCAAAGAGAATATAAAATATAATTCATTGTTTTTCAGTACATCAAACTACGTAACAGTAAATACAACATTTTGTGTTGCACCTCGGTTGTTAAAGAGTAGTCGGTTGGATGTGATCACTTTTACTTACCTTGTTAAATATTCAAATTTTATTAGAATACAAAATACAGGAAGTCCAATATCTGTGATCAGTGAGCAGATGACAGACGTGTGCCAGCAGCTTGACCTGCTCACCTTATTTCAGCTCATCTGGATTCAGATAATGATAAAGATGGCCAGTTCCCAGATTTACACCTTTCAGTCGTTTTTCACAGGAGATGACACATTTAAACCGGAGGCCACAGTCTGAATTCTCAAGGTTAATTTAACCATTAACATTTAATAAGCACCAATAATATTAACATACTGTACTCTAGAAAACTGTGTGTCCACATACTTGGTTTATTGTACTTACCCAAGTGCTACAGAGATGGGATTTTACCAAGAAGCTTCTCATATAAACCTGTTTTAAGCTTGGCTTCAACCATTTGAGCTTTCATTCATTACTTTGAAATTATAAGTGAAGTCTTTTACTGCGTTTATGTTGCTGTTAGCTTTAGCTAATTTACCAAAATGTCAAACTATTTCCTTAAATAAAACTTGCAGAGAAAAATGACTGCCAAGGAAAATGACTGCAGCTTCAGATGCTTCAGCAAATACCCAAACAGGATATTTGTTTTTGTCCTGGAGACACAGGAGACAGTGTGATGTTGTTACAGTGACACAGAGGGAGAAGGTCGGAGCAGCTGAATCAACCATGTCGCCAAGAAATTACATTTATATGAAACTAAATATGTTGCAACTGAATTACATTTTCTGTTAAATGATCTTATATGTGTCATTCAGGATGTCAATCACAAACAATATATTTAGTCTTTTTATTTGGAGGATTTGTTGGAGGTGATTTTACAAAATGGTACAAATATTTGCATAAATAACTAATATAATATATAATTTTCATAACTAATAAATATAATAAACAATAAAGTTTTTGTAAATATTGTATAGAGCGTTTTTAATGTCAGCTCTCTATTTTCTCTCATATTTTTATTTTATTTCATCCTTATTTTGATGCTAATACTTTTGTTCTTTTACCTCAGTAAAATCAGATGGATTTTTACTTCCAGCAGAGTATTTCTGCAGCGTGGTATTTCTACTTTAACTTCAGTCAGTGACCTTAGTACTTCCACCACTGGTCATGTTATATTTGATCATATTGGACAACGCTACCTCAAACTGTAGTATGCAGTAGTCGTAGTAGTAACTGTAGTTTTCATCACCACTTTTATGAAGTTGAATCATTTGAAACAACAGTAATAACCACACCAAACCCATAATTTCAAACATTTCATTATTTTCTCCACATTAACTTCGAAACAACCTCATAAACCAAAGAGTAAGAAAGAGCATGCTCGGGCATGCAATGATGTCACAACATGATGATGCCACTGGGTGCGAAGTATAAAACATACAGTAGCAGAGTTTCTTTTTATATCATTCATAAACTCAGGACATTTTCGGTATCCACTGAGAGTTAAAAGCTAGCGTTTATTTTACACTGCTCTCCATGTCTCACGTAGCCTTGTGTTGCTGGATAAAAGAGAGACGAGAGGGAGAAACTCACAAACTGACACCAGATTGAGCAGGCTGAACAAACATGCTGAAAAAAATCTCATCCGGCCCAAAAAGTGTCTGGAAATGACACCGTAGAAACCCCATTTTTCCCTTTTTGACTGGTCCAAAAGGGGGACTGGGAGAGAGAGACAAAACAGTGCATGCCATTTCAGGGTGAAGAGGGAGGTTTGTGTGTGTGTGTGTGTGTGTGTGTGTAGGGAAGGGGGTGGGGGGTTGGATGGAGGGTCACCTTTCTTAATGTTGAAGGTATACCTCTCCTCTTAGCCTGCCCACGTGGGGTGTTTTGTCTTGGGTCGGGGGTTTAAATAAATCGGAGACTGAAAATGAATAAATACGAGGCACTCAGCATTCTCTCTGTCTTGCAAACTGCAAAAAGTAACAAACTTGAATAATAATGACACATACACATATATAGTAGAATTAGTGGTTATAACATAACAGTCTCAAGGCTGTACAAAGGGGCAAGGCTGAATCCTCCTCAGTATGTCAGCAGTTAAATGTGTTTTATGTGTTTTTTTTTCCTTTGCGTGCGAACGTGTATGTTCGTGTGGGTTGACATAAAATTTCACTTCACTTACAATAAATTCGGGAAGTCCCCCCGAGGATGAGACTCATGGGGCTTGGCGTGTGTTGGTCGCTGACGTCTGATCCGCGAATCAAACGTGAATCTGATTCGGTCAGATCCTGTGATTTTTGGTTGGATGTGAAGTGATTTCCAAATCTCTGCCGACAGGTGCAGCGACAGGAAGTGATAATCAGGATGGAGTGCGTACAAATGAAGACAGAACAGTGATGTTAAAGGGATAGAAAATGCAGTTTTTAAAACTCCACACAGCCTCATGCAATGGTTGTGTGTGTTCATGTAGTTCATAGTGGAAAAAAGAAAAGAATAATGACGGAGCCCTTTAAAATGGATCTACTCTTGCAGCATAGTTCTGTATGTAGCGCATAGTGCGAAGAGGGGTCGGAGACTGGTGGACTGGACTGAGAGGGGAAAGGGGGTTGCTGTCTGTGGGGTTTAGGATGGAGTGTGTGTGCCATGCTCTTGGTTAGCATGTTTCTCATGGTAACCAGAAAACAAGGGTTGCTATATTTTTTGTCTAGAGTGATGGAAAAATGGGCAAAACTGCCTGTGCCATCTCCAGTCCGTTTAACAGTATTTGATGGACACCCATGCATGTGGTCCTGAAACACCACACTAGTTTAAAATTGCACTCTTTACTCTCCTGTGACTCTTATCCGATCAGCTGTTTTTCTGTGGTCGCAAGCTCAAAATAAGCATTTGAAAAGGAACGGTGCTCTTAGAGAATGGGCTTAAACAGAGGTGAGAAGACCAGTAGCAACAATAGAAAGGCTCTGCTGTGTCCGTCACTCAGGCTGCGGGCTCCAGTCGAATAGGCAGAATGTCCGTCTCAGTAAGTAATAATATAATATACTGTAGTTATCAATAAGTCTTAGTAGATCATACCTGTATAAGCTTAAATAAAGAAGTGAATGAAAAGAATGGCTACTCCAATATTGAGTAAAATGACCATAACCACCAGAACAGAGCTGGAGCCCTAAGAGACAAGAGAGGAGAAGAGAAGCTGTTAGTCCAGTTACTGCAAACAATAGAAACAGTGCAGCCACAAGAAATGCATATTACACCATATAAGAACAGATGGTAATCACAAAGTGGTCAAGTATTATTTGTAATAAGGCTTTCTGTAGCTTCATTTGATCCTTTTCAATGAGTGGACACTGACCGAACGTGATAGTTTGCGGTATTTCACTATTCCTTTGATGATTATTGATTCATTGGTTTGACTTAACACACAGCAGTGGAAAGAATGATGGAAAATGTGGATTTGTACCATAAACAAACACACAGGCTTTATCTCTGAGACAGAAGCGTAAGGACTCACTGAGTTTGATTTGAGGGTGAGATGCTCTCCTTCCTGCTCCAGAGTGATGGGCTGAGACTTTAGGGGTGGGGAGAGGGTGAGGTCCCTGTGCAGCGGCCACTCCTCCAGCTCTGCCCCCACATTCAGGTTGTCCAGCATCTGTACAGAGTCCATGGATCCCTCTCTGACCGGCCGAAGGCCTCGGGATCGCAGCCTGTTGTTTTTGGGGGCCGGGGACTCCTGGCCCAGCCCCCGAGACGTCTGCGAGTCCGGACACTGAAGCCTCATGTCGACCGTATAGTCATTCATCCTCTCCTCGTCCTGCTCTGTGAGGCGTGAGTGGGCAGGGCTCCACCTAAGGGTGCTTTCAGCAGTCCAGCCCACGGTGAGGCCATCTAGCCTTTGGTCGATTACAGCATGCTCGTTAAGCTTGTGGTTGGAGGGGTTGTGCTGCTTTGGATGGTGGTTGGAGTAGACATGCTCTCGAGGGTTATAAGTAGAGGAGACGTGGTCCTTTGCATTGTGATTAGAGATATAATCTTGGGACTTGTGATTGGAAGAAGCATGCTCAGAAGTCTTGTGATTGGACATGTTATGTTCCAAGGCCTTGTGATTGGATAAAATGTGCACCTGCGGCTTGTAGTTGGAAGAGGCATGCTCGCAGGCCTTGTGATTGGTGGAAGAATGATCCCATGTTTTGTGATTGGAGGATGAGTACTCCCTTGACTTGTGATTGGAAGAGGCATGCTTGGAGGGCTTTTGGTTGGATAACGAGTGCTCCCACACTCTGTAGGAGGAAGCATGCTCCCGGGACTTGTGATTGGACAAGGATTTCTCCCGTGGTTTGTGGTTGGACAGAGGGGCTTGCTCGTGGCCGTTGATTTGGCCCTCTTGCTCCTCAAGAAGGGAGGGTGTGGTGGAGCGGCTGCTGCCTCCTCGCTCCGGATACATGTCATCGGTCCAATTGTTAGCCCCTCCCCTCGGCAGATCCACACCCCGCCCCTCCACCAGCACCTGGATCTCAGCCCCGCCCTGATCGTCCACAGCGCTCTGGCGCATGAAGCAAGCATTTCTGGGGCGATGGACGAGCTTGGGCGGGCTGTGGGGGGGCGAGGTGGGTATGCTCAGCACGGGGCTGAGATCAGGTGTTATTACAGGCGGCGTGGTGTCCGGAGTGCACAGCTCCGGACTGTCTGTTCCTGTGGAGATGACCTCATGGTCTTTGTCCTTGGCGTCCTGGTGCTTGGGCCTCTGACATTCAAGCCCTATGAAAACAATTGGAGAATAGCAGCAATGAAGCAATTTGGCACTGATCCACAGTGAGTCCGAATACACTTGATTTAGTTTGAATTCTCAAAGACTAATCCTCCGTAGTTTGATGTTTATTATGACATCAAAATATGTATGCTAGCACTGAGCCCAGTGCACACTGTAAATCCACACATTTGATATATGTTTTATTAATCTGTGAAAGATCAGATACATAAACATCCTCTGATGTAGATTTTAAATGAAGATCGTGAGCGCAGTTACATCACATCTGCAGTTTTCTGCCTTTTTGATTTAAACTCACGGTTTCAGTCCAGGTGTCTGCGGGGAAAATGAAGCACCATTCAGAGGGACAGTAGGTCTTTAACAAACCTGGACTGAATATAAACTGATATTCAACAAAGAGGGAAACAAAGGGCCTGCGGGTCTGTATTTCAGTATGTTAGTCAGTTATATTTCCATGTATTTCCTATGTAAGGTAGCTCTAGAAAACTTTTGAAGAAGAAATAAAAACATTTCAGGCTCGTGAACTGAACGAGTCTGATGGGGCCCCTGTCCCCGTGCCCATTAGGCCCCGTTCTGTAATCAGTCCATTACACTGACTACACCAGTCAGATTATCCATATTTTAATATTCAAAAATCAGCAATTTGTAAAACTTCTTGTAAAACTGATTCTGAAATGTCTTTATTTAATACAAATAAATGTGTCTGATGATAAAAGAATGAGACACGACATCCACCACCGTGAAACAGGTCTGGCCTGAAAATTCATCACACTTCTGTGTCTGCTGTCCTCTCACCGTTCCCGTAGATGTGAAAAGACGGGGAGAGCTCTTTGGCGGCTATCCGGGCCAGTCGGCACTCCTCCATGGCCTTCTGCGCCACTCCCTCAGCTGCCTCCGCCTTCCCTCGAGCGTGGCTCATCCTGAACAGGACAGGTAGAAACGCTGCAGTCAAACAGGCTTTAAAGCTTATTTTCAGTCCTGCTGCTGTGTGTACATTTACTCAAGTACTGGACTTAAGTACAAATCCAAAGTATTTGTATGACTTTACTCTTCTACTCCACAGCTGAGAGGGTAATATTGTAATTTTCACATTTGAGAGTTTTAGTTACTTTACATATTAAGATGTTTGCATAGAAAACCTGTGAAGAGTTTATAAAATATGGTGCTTTGTTGAAGATTAAACTGCAGCACCTGGCAGCAAATATAAGCAGATCTGAAATGATTAGTCGATTAGCTGAATGAAAAAAATTAATCTGCAACTCTGCTGATGTGTTGAAGTCATTTCTTTATGGAACATTTCAGCTTCTCACATTTTAATATTTATGAGGTTTGGACCAATGGTTGGACAGAACAGTGACGGTGTGACACAATTTTACAAACCCAACAATTAACCAGTTAATCAAAAACAACGATCATGAGATTAATCCATTATGGAAAATAATTAGTTCTATTTAAACACAAAAAGTTCCACCTCAACAAAATACAAAAGTAAAATACTTCCTACACATTAATGCACGAGTAATAATACTGTAATTGCAGAGTACAAGAGTAGAGACTGACATGAAAGTAAAGACGTGTAATTGAAAGGTGCCATTTTAACGTGTGATTGTAACTGAGACTTGTAAAATACACAAACTGCAGCACACGGAAGCAGCCACATGTCAGTTTGCACTGGGTTTTATTTTCTGATATTCTCCTGTAAAATTCTAAATATTCCTGAACTGACTGAACAACAATAAAAAAAAACACCTTTAGGTTTTATTCATCAAAAGCTTTAAACTCCAATTCAATCTAATCTTCCTGTTCTGTTCAGGACCGTGTGAGTGTGGTTTGATCAGATTTAACTGGAAATGATGGCGACACAACTACCATCACCACAGCTGTCATTTATATCCTCATTTAAATGTTGCTTCATCCTGATTGGTGCACAGGAGTTTGTGACATCACTTTTTTCTGACCGGTCCGAACCGGAACCAGAAACAACCCAGACTGGTGTAATGTTGACAGAACATGGTGAGTACATAAAGGATCTCGATGGTCGTGGTAAAAAGCTGATTGAGAAAACATGTTTTCAGGGTCGTATCACATGTTTTAAAGGTCATATCTTACCTTGACATGGCAATCTCTGCTTTCTGCTTGGCGATGTCTGAGGCCTTCTCAGCAGCTTCCACCGCTCGGTCCACCTTCTCTCTGATTTTACTGGCCCTCAGTGGAATAAGGTTCTTGCGTTTCCCGCTCACCAGCACATTCTGCTTGTACTTTCCTTCCTCCTTGGTGCCATCAGGGAAAGTGGTGCAGCCATATCCGTGCCTCTTGTTCCCTGCCCATTCGCCTGCGTAATGAAGGCCGTCTGAGCGCCGACTGACCCCCCAGCCGGCCCTCTGGTCGCTCCGCCACTCGCCAGCATACATTTCTGTGACAGTGGCGTCCACAGGGGCGCCCTGCTCGCTCTCGCTGGCGTTGGAGTGGATGTCAGACGCAGCAGAGCTGACAGTGCTCATGCCGGCCTCGCTGCAGAAGGAGCTCTGCTTGCTGAGCTGACTGGCCAGAGAGCTTTTGGACTCGGAGCGCCGCAGCTTCAGGCCGCTCAGGATGGACTGCCGGAAACGGCCTTTCCTCTTCCTCTGGCGTTCAGCTTCGCTTGGAGCTGTCAGAGCGAAGCCACCTCGGCCCACTGGGCTCCCGGCCAGCCCGGCCACCACCCCGTCTGTGGGCGTGGCGGCGGTGCCATCCTCCAGCACAGCCGGAGGGCCGTGGCTGTGCTCGGAGCGGAGGGAGTTTATGGATGTTCGCAGAGGGAAGAGGATGACGGCCGCCATGCCATACGGTACACTCTGTCGTACGCCATAGCCATGACGCATCCCACCCAGCCACTGGCCTTGGTAGGTTCCTGAAAGACAAACAGACAAAATGAGGGTCAGAGGAGGAAATGTGACAGATGCGTGTGGGAGATTATTCCTGGCTCAGCCTGCTACTTTGGTCCAGATTCAAATATCTCAGTGACTTTAGGATGAATGGCCATGATTTTTCTACAAATATTCATTGTCCCCAGAGGATGAGCCTTAATGTCTTTGCTGATGCTCTGAATTTAACACTTTATTAAAGCTGCCTTACACTTGAACCCAAGTTCATCATCAAAAGCTTCACACAGATACGAATGAATACAGGACTCATGTATTAGACTGCACAGCTGTGTCTGTTATATCACCACTGGTGTTTTCATGTCTTGACTCTTTAAAAATTGCACTTGTGCTAATTTGTGTCCTTCTACCAGCCTAAAAATGCCAACAACTGTGTGCCAAGCACAGATGTATTTATAATTCCTGTGTTCAAAGGTTTGTGTGGTAGCCACACAATGCCAGGGATAAAATCTTTGAAATGTCGCAGTGCCAAACTGAGGCATATTGGCACAACGTTAAAGCTGTGAAAATAAATCAAAGAAACACTTGAAACAAACACAGAACAACAGCAGATATCTGGCATTTCCTAGGCTGCAGAAAAGTACATATGTACTTTCTAAAAACTGGCCAAGCAGTAGTATTTATCGAGTGAATCTTTATGCCTGAGCCATTTAAGATTTGGCAGATGGGGGTGGGGGTGGATGGCGACCCAACATACTACAGTTTGACAGTTTCATCAACTGTAAAACAAATGAGCGAGATCGTTACTCTAAAATCCTCCTTGTGAATCTTCTTCAAAACTTCTGAAAATGATCAGGAACAAAACACAAATTAAAATCCATCAACCACAGAGGTTCCCACCGTCGTCTCCATCTGCTCCAACGAAAAATAAACCACCCAGACCCCTTGGAAGGAGGAGCGCTCCCATTAGAAACTCTAAAACAAAGCAGGTCTGCGGTAGGGAGAGGTCAACCCGTCCATCCTCTGCTCACATCCCTGAGGTGAATCAGACCCAGAGTTTCTGGGCAGGAAACCCGACAGCCTCCTGCTCAACTCGTGGCTTGTCAGTTTCATTTAGAGGAGAGCTCGGCAGCAGACGTTCCTGCTGACAAAGCTGGAGAGTTTTAATGTCATGAAAGGCATTTTAACAGCTGTCTGCACTTCCTTCACGCGATCTGGGCTGAACCTCTGTACGTCCCTACAACATCAGCTCACTCATCGAAATGCAAAATGACTGAAACCACGTCTCACATTTTTCATATACACGCTATCCATCTTTTCCTGTTCTCAGCCCAACCTGTTTATTTACATTTAATAAAAACCACCATCATTCCTGAACCTTAACCAAAGTTCTTTTGTTGCCTAAAGCACAGAGGGGACTCTGGACATGTCACACTCTCTGTACAACCACCATCCACCCTGACCACCTCCCTGTACATGCACTGCTGTTAATAAATGTAGTGCTGCTGTAAACAAGGCTGTGAGAGCGATGTGAGGGAACCAGAGCACTGACACAGAGGGCCGTGAAACCAAAACCATGAGCTAAAAGAACCTAAATCGCTGTGTCGAGACGAGTCGGTGCGTTGTTTGTTTCAGGATACGATGAACTCTTCACGAGCTTCAGATCAGTTTCAGACCTGAACCTCTGTTCAAATACTTCATCTGGGAGTGAAGCAGCGTTAGTGACAGTGAGACTCGCCGCTCTGTGAGTCACAGCTGTGAGGACAAAACCATTTCATTACTGGGTCATTACAGGGGTGTGTGCTGTTTGATGCAGCAGTGAACCGACGTGAATATCGATCTTTACGGTGTGAAGGGAAATCTTCGGGGCTGTTCTCTGTATGTTTTCCTAAATGTATTGTTCTGTTGCTGTGCTCTGGTGTAACTGGGAAAAACAGTAATTCAGATGTTTTGCTTCAGTAAAAGTAGAAATACCACGATGTAGAAATACTCTGTAAACGTCCTGCATTAAAAAAAAGTAAAAGTACACCAGTGTTAGCATCGAAATATACTTCAAATGCCATAATAAGTACTTCTAGTACTTCTTATGCAAAATGGGCCATTTCAGAGTTTTGCATTGTTGTATATTATTGTACATCATGTAAGTGTTACAGCTGGTTAAGGTGTAAGGTGTAAGGTGAATTACTTTATATGCTGCTGGGTAAGTTGTGAGCTTTCCTGTGTGGATCAGTACTTGAGTAAATGTACTTAGTTACTTTCCACCACTGAGGATAACAGTTCCCTTAAATTCATTTTCTGAGGTTTTGTTTTCCCACTTCAAGCACAAGGTGAACGCACAGATATTCCCAGTATGAATAAATATGTATAGTTAACCTTACTAACTTTATTTACAGTAATTCTCACCTTTTATTATCACTTAAAGGACTTCTTGCTCCTGTGCACCAATTGTGCTGTTTCTTTTTATATACAATTTACGTTCTCTACACAAGGGAATCATGGGTATTTTTTCCACACATACTCTTTTCGGGCCTGAGTTACACACATAATAATGAAAGCACAAATTTGGGAAAAATCACAGATTCAAAATACGAACAGAGCAAACCTTCACCAGAGGCATCAACACAAACAGAGGTTTCTCAATTTGTTTGTCAGCAGCTAGAAAAGAGATAAAGCTGAGCTGTGCAGAGAAAAAGCAAACAGACTAAAGATCACGCACAACACAGCGCAACCAAAGAGCAGATGGCGAGAAAAGCTGAAAGCAAAGAAACTGTACATTTTTCATTCATTCAAAAAAAGGTGCAAAAATGGTTATTTTTTTCATTTCTACTTTTATAGGTTTGTGTCAGCGTCTGTTTCTAAATGTACTGTTGTTTTAATTTGAAGTAATCTGACCCACTGAGCACTAAACTAGATTTTAAACCTAAACTCAAATTGTCCAGGACCTTTGTTTGTCTTTGTACAGTCTGATTTAACGCCGAGCAGGATACTTGTCTAATTCTTTACAGAAATATGCAACAGTCACCGTAGTAGCTCTGACTTTCTAAACCTTTCTTAAAATGTATTCTGAATAAAACAGATACAAACCTAAAGCTCAGAGAGCAGAGGTGATATTTTCTGTCACACGCAGTTAAATACCTCGGGACTTTTAAACTCCACAGTCCTTAAAACCAGGATTCAGTAGCTGTAGCTGCAGACTGACTGTGACTGGAGTTTCACCTTCATCGTCCCACACAGACAGAGGAGCTTCTCACAAATGGAAAACGTTAAATGTTACGTTTATATGGTAGATTTATTCAACGTTAGTTAAAATGTTTAAGTAGGTCTGTTTTTATAGTGGACGTTCATATGTAGGAAATACTGTGTAGTGTTTGTACGTCGAGTTCACAGTAACTGAGACAGTTACTGTGTGTGGTCTGTCCTGGAGCTGTCCCTGGTACTGAAACCAGTCCCTGTTAGACTCAGTCTCAAAGGTTTGACCTTTTAAAATACATCATCCCACACGTTGGCCTTGGTTTCTCCACTTCAGGTGTGTTTTGGTGTGTACTGGACACAGCTGTGAGAAATTACACGTTGTTTGAAAACTCTAAGTTTCCTGACTGTGTCTGTACAAAGTATTTTAGGATCCGTGTATCACTGCAACAGCTGCTGACACAGAATTTGTTCAAACAAACTGCGGCTCCAAGTGTTTTCCACATAAAAGCTCTCACCACAGGCCTTATGTTTTTTTAAATCAATATCTTATCACTATCTCTTAGACTTATTCTGACTTTTTGTTTGTAAAACTTCGAGTCACCTTTCAAAGTAGGCCAAGTTTATGACTGTAATACACCTGGTGTCTGTTTATCATCTCAGCATCTCAGGTAGTGTCTTGGCTGTTGTGTGTATTTATTGTATTCCCAACAATCATCTGTCAGGAGCTTTTTCAAGGCTCCAAACACCTTAAACCAGATACCAGATACAGTCTCTTAGTCTAATTTCATAGGCTGCTGTTTTGCAGCCACTATGCAAGAAATCAATGTACTTTATCATTTTGTACTAACAGGAAATGATAAAAGATTTTAAATCAATCAAGTGCAACTAATTAAATTTAACAAACAGGAAGTGAAATGTTTTTCCAAACATTTGTGGTCTGAGGCGTTCCCGGAGCTGTTTCACCACCCGCCCGCCTTTGTTGGTGATTTTTTGTGTTTATTTATTTGGCATAAGAATCTAAACAATATCAACAATAACACCTTTTAAAGTTTCTATGGAGAGTGCGTTAGCAAACATTTAAGGTGGCACCCACATTATTACCTAATCTTGTAGCCCAAGCTGTGTCAAATCTAGTTTTTAAATCGTTTAAATCTGGGTTAGTATGAACACACCGCATACAGTCCTACACCGTGAGACCTGGGAGAGGAGATGTAGTACATCTTTCACATTCAATCTTTCACAAAGAAAACAAAGAGAAAACTAAAGAGAAAAAATAGAAATT
Organism: Toxotes jaculatrix; assembly: GCF_017976425.1. Classification (NCBI taxonomy): domain Eukaryota; kingdom Metazoa; phylum Chordata; class Actinopteri; family Toxotidae; genus Toxotes; species Toxotes jaculatrix. Next base: position 30,586,640 of record NC_054394.1, on the reverse strand, counting down.
AGTGCAGGAGAAAGTTGTTTCTCCTTCTTTCCGTTAATTAACCCCTCAGATTTGGACCCTTTGGAGGGCCCCAACCCCTAGGTTGGGAACCACTGCACTAAACTAGCCAACTGTATATAAAGTATTTAAAACCAGCTCCACCTGAAGCAGCTGCATCAGTAGAACGAAGCACTGATTTAATTATCACATAGAATTATTTATTCTGGACTTTGTACTTGTGCTTTTGATGCTTTGATTTTCCAGATGAAACTTCTGTACTTTGACTTCAGCCGGGTTTTGAATGCAGGACTTTGTTTGTAATGGGCTGTTTCACACTGTTGTATTGGTGCTTTTACTGCTGAGATCTTTTCCCACCACTGACTTCCTGTCTGTGGCTCGGGAGCTGTCCGCGGTGCTGAAACCAAACCGGGACCGTCTCGCGCTCGGCAGATTTCTTTGAAGGTGCACGAGGCTTCATGTGGCCTATGACATGTTTTTATTGTTAGCCTCTTATCACTTTTAATAAGCGCGTGCTCTGTTGACAGACCTGTTTCGTGTGTGTGTGTGTGTGTGTTTGTGTGTGTTTGAGAAAAGCAGCTTCCTACACATTTATTGGGTTGTGGAAAATGTGTCAGCTCGTGCGTGCTATATTCATCTGTCGGCGGTCTTCCACGTGAGCGGAAGAGACGAGCAGGGCTGTCGCGTGACGCAGTCTTTTTTTTTTTTTCATGTTTTCCTCTCCTCACCATCTTTGTTTTTTCCATTATCTTACAGTCGCGTGTTTAAACAGCAGGTAGAAGGATGCAGCGTTAACGCTCGCGCTGGGAGGCCTCCACCTGCCGGCGAACAGCCTCCACCTTCAATGCAGCACCGACACACACCGTGCGTTCGCTCCACCTGCATCACTTATTGACCTCGCTCTCCGTCTCCATCATCCGGGTCCTGCGCGGTGCTCGGAGGCGGGCGGTGCTGGCGTCCGTTATCAAACGGCCTAGATTACAAACCCCCGAAGTCATAAAAAAAAACCCGAGAGTGACAGAGACAGAGAGCCAATCAGAGAGCGGAAGAGCCGCGAGCTGGTCTCTAGTGACACGCTGACCTGCTGTCTCCCGTTACCATGGAGACCTCACAGCACAGAGGGTGAGATGCAGAGAGAGAGGGGTGGGGTGGCGGGGTGGGGGGTGTTTTTATAAACCTGTGTGTCTCCAAACAGGAGTGATGAGAATCCAGCATGGTTTAATTTCTAATATTAGACACACACGTCCTCCTTTTAACACCCACAGCCTGTGTTGTTTTCTGACGGGCTAAGAATAAAGGCTGGTCAGTAGGCCAGTGTGAAGGTGATCTGTCCCTGTGACAGCCCTCCTGCTTTGGACATGTGGACATGGACGGATTGTGAGCAGGGAGCAGGACCCCCAGACGGATTCGTTTTAGTCGCTATAGGCCTCGCTGTAGTTGTTTTGTGTGTCTTTGTCGTCACTTTTCGTTTCCCTGCTGTCGTGCTGCTGTTGGCTGAAAAGCTGCAGCTGAACTTCAGTGTTTACTTCACTCTGGAGACGAAGTGAAGCTGCCTGACTCCTGCCACAGCAGGTCCACACTCACTCTCCTCTGCAAAGACATTATACTAAATACTACAGCACACACCACAAAACATGGCCCCCCGGGGACCCTCTGACCCCTCAGGCCCCTGGACCTGTGCCCCTTAATTCAGACCACGACTGTGGATGTGACCTACATGTTATTTGTGTAGTCTGTGTTGGAGACGTGTTACAGTGGATGCTAGCAGCAGGCTAAGTGAGCAAGCTGCTTCACTCTGAGCCTGAAAATCAGTTTGTGGAACAAGTGAAGATGTTTTTATTCAGAGAAGTTAAACTGGACTAAGTCTGATCTCTACACTGTTTGCTGTGAAAACAAAAGCACCGAGAGGGAAAAGTGGCTCTGACAGGTGAGATTTCCTTTTGTGTGTTGCAGAAAATCAGTTTAAGGAGCCTTACCTCCGTCAGAGTAGGTTTCAGTGCCGTATCCATCCTGCAGACCGTTGCTCCATGTCCCCTCGTACCGGGCCCCGCTGGCCGTGCTCTCCAGTTGCCCGTAACGGCCTTTGAACCCCTGCGTCCACTCCCCTCTGTACTCCCAGCGGCCCTTGCTCTCCACTCCGATGCCATGCCGCTTGCCCTGTGCCCAGGTGCCCTGGTAGCTGTTCCCGCTGGGCCACGTGTACACGCCCAGGACCTCGAAGCCATGGCTCCAGGCCCCCGCGTACTCCCCCTGACCCTGGGGCCCCGTGCAGACCCCACGGCCATGGGCCTTACCCTGCTCCCACCCCCCGCAGTACGACCCCCCGTCATCAAAGTCAAACCTGCCTCCAGTGGACATGCATGAAACAGGTTTAGGCAAATCCTTAGAACGTCAAGAAAAAGAAAAAACAAGGGCCTGGTTCACTCAGAAGGAGCAAGGAGGGAGGAGGCCTCGTTTGAATCAGGTAGCATGGAGGTGCAGGGCCTCGACTCTCCCTCTCCTGGTGGTTTAGGATGTAAAACACCGGCTCCTCGGTTTAAAAGCAGCAGAACACGGCCCAGGGAGCATCACCTTACAATGGAGAAGCAATCTAAGCCTCAGCGATGGGTCTGGGGTGACGAATGCAGCTGCCGTGTATGCTGCTTCCCATGGGCATGCAGGCTCAGAGTGCTTCTCATCCTCCTCCTCCTCTTCCTCCTCCACCTTCCTGCTCCACGCAGCCTCGCAGCCGGGGAGCTCGCCGGCCCGTCGCCTCGGCTGTGCAGCGGGGCGCTCCAGACAAGCGAGGCCTAGGCTTTTCCAGCAGTCCCAGAGGCCCACAGAGCGGCGGCGGCAGCGGCGACCGAGCTCAGCTCAATCAGACATTACAGCATCCCCACATCCCTGCTGCACCGGCACACGGAGAGGGATACAGCACAGGGATGCTGCTGCGCTCGAACGCCATTAAAAAAAATCAGAGGAGCAGAGAAGTTGAAGATATTTCTCTATAGCATGGCCTGGAAACAAGCAATCCAGGCTAACGCTCACAGACACACATCCATAACCACACGAACGCACACGCAGCCTCAGCCTCGCACACACACCTCGGCAGACATAACAGAGTGTGAATATCTCCTCAGCTCCTCTTATTTCTTCCCCGTCTCTCCTCTCTCTGCTCTGCTGAGATCTGAAGACGAGGCTCTCTCCTGAAGATGAGGGTGAGAGGAGGAAAAAATAGAAGCAGAAAAAAAATTATTCCTCTCCTTTTCCCTTTGTCCTCTCCGTTTCAGCGCTCGCCTAAATCTGGATTGTTGTTGTTTCCCAATTCCACCAAGTCATCTGCCCTCTCTTGTTTTTCGGCCTCTCTCTCGCTCTTTCTCTTTCTATCTCTCTCTCTCTATCTCTAAAATCTGCTCATTACAGGACTGTTCCACCCCAGCCAATACCCCTCCCCCACATACACACACGCACCCTGAACACACACTCCTTCTCTGAGCTCTTAAAGAGATAGAGACGGAGGGATGGTGCGAATCGCTGCATGTACGGAGCTCGCCGCTCTCTCCCTGTGGGGATACAGCCTGCTTTTCCTAATTATCCAGCCTCATTTCACTCCCTCACACTCCTCCTCCCAGACTGAAATCTGGTCAGTCAGCAGTCTGTTTTCCTGATACCTGGAGGTTTGTGAGCTCATTGATCCCCCTGCCACCCTCACCCCAGCTAATTGTGTAGTCTTTTTCGCTGTTGTCTCGTAGGAAAACCAATGGACCACAGAGACCCACAATGGCGTTTTTCACAACAGAAAAATGCCCACAAACCGTTACAGTTAATTATGCAACATAAATCTGCCAGTGTGGCACCAAATATACTGTACATGGAAGCTTCATCACAGTCTGACCACCACACACAGACGCCTTCACTTTCACAGCGGTCGGATGCTTAATATTTTCCCAATCAATAACAGAAGCATGATGATGATATTGGAAATCTTACTGCCATTGAACACACCATCTGTTGGATCTCATGGACTGACCTGATGAGATGAGGTATGTGTAACTGAAACAGACTGAAGGTGAACTGGTTTTCACCCACAGTAAAAAAAAACAACAACAAAAAAAAAACAATCAGTGTCAGGTGAACATTATTAGAGCGAATCAGTCACAGACAGAAAACAGAGGACTAAGGAAAAAGTGTGGCATCACGCACACACAAAAAGAGAGAAGAGACAAATAAAAACATCTGAAAACATAAGAATAAAATAAAATACGTGTAAAAATGTATATATAGATCATAAATAGAAAATATTTTTGACATTTTAATAAACTTCATTACATAAAATAAATCAGTATTTAAAATGTGAAATATTAAAAGGAAATAAATCTGTAGTATATTTTATATAAGTTTTTGTTCGTGTTTCCTTTAGCTGATTGTGATTATTGTTCCATTTGCAAACCACAGCCAGCTGAAACGATTGAGCTGTTAGCTGGTGCTAGCTCACCATGCTTATATTTAATGCTAATGAAATAGATTATCAGTGATTCTCAGACACTGGGAGGAGAGGTGCAACGATGGTGTTAGCCTAGCACAACACGAGAGGCAACAATCCTATTCAGCCGGCCAGATGGAATTATAAAGATAACTGTGTGTCCCTACAGGGTAGCCCCGTGACAGTGTTAGCTGTTAAACATGCATTTTTCCCAACATCATACAGAAGATCCTCTGAACTAATATTTGTACAAATACATTCAAATACACTTCAATGAAGAGTCAGGACTAATGTCAGTTCTTCAGTTCAATGTGTGTCCAGACCATCCAGCCTGTGGAGACTCTGAGGTCAGTAGAGGGTTGGAGTCAGTCCATGCTGCTTTCAGCCGTATTGTAGTAAACACAGTCAGTATCAAAGCTTCTCAGTGGCTGCTTTCCTCAGGGAAACTGTGAGAGGAGGATGAGCTGTGTCCTGATGATCCAGAGGTTGAAGCAGCAGCAGCTTGTGTGTAGAGGCTCTGACTGGTCCATGTTACTGGGAGGTAGAGTGGAGAGGAGAGCTTCGTCCAGCAGAGACTCACAGAGGACACCGAGGAGGTTTTTATTCAGTTTAACAGAACTTTATAAACACTGCCGTTTTCAGCTGCAGCCCCACCCTGTGGAACAGCTAAGTACTGCAGTTAACTTCTACATATTTTTTCAGTGGAAAGGTGATGTTGCACGTTTAAGGTTACGTCTCTTAAGTCCTGCTTATTAACACCTGTATCAGCTTTATCTCATATTATCACAGATACAAGATAAAACCTGAACAACATCTGCTTTTAATCTTCAATCAAGTTTTCTCTGCTTAATACAAACAGATTACATCTGGATTTTGATGTAAACCTTAATATCATATGAAATTTGAGTTTGTGTGATGGGTTTTAGTATTTGACATTTTTATTTTAATAATAAAAATAATAAAATTGTGCGTTCGAGCCTGTTTGTTTTTCCTTTTGGAACAATAAAGTTATAGTCGAGGTTGAAACGATCATAAATAGGAAAATGAGCCTAAACAGAGCTGTGACACCAACATGCAGTAACATCTACATTTAACAAGTGAAAAAGCCACGTTTATTCCTGGTTTTAGTTCAAAGAGAACAAAACCCTGCTTCTGGGCTCACAACAGCAGGTCTCTAAATGTCAAGTTAAACTCAGACCAACTCAAAACATTTAAATAAAATTCAATAAAACATGAACGAGTCTCTAATTACATCATATTCAGTTATATCCTGAACATACTTATCGCAGTTCAACACAGACTGACCAGAGACTGGAAATGAAACAGAGCATCAGCTAACAATCAGGAGAGAGCACAATAACAGCTAACATCAACCTCACAGTACAAACTGAGAATGGTAACCCTGGAAACAGCAGAATATCCCATAAGAACCTAAAGTTAAAACAATAATTTGCTATGGTTTCCTCTGTTAAACATACACATAATTCAGGTGCCAATACAAATTTGAAATTCATTCATAAAATCACTCACTTGGTAAAAATGCAGCTTTAAGACAGGTTCTGGCTAACTGAATCCTGTTAATGACACCAAAAATCCATTGACTTCAACCTGTATTTTTTTTTTATTTTATTTTTTTAACAACTTTCCTTAAAAAAGTACAGATACCAGCACGTGTTCAGACAGTTTCTCCAGGGTTTGGATTCAGGTGTTCAACTTCAAGTATGTCAATATCACGTAGCTCAGAAGGAGCAAATGAATCATTATTGTTCAACCTGGTAAATTTTACACATCTATTAGGTTTTCACAGTGGTCACTGTGTTCATCATCACCAGTAGATGGAAAATGAAGCAAATATACCCAAACTGGGTGCATCTTTACAATCTGAGTCGTCTCTCTGCCAGGCTTCCTTCCCTTACCCTGTCCATCACGCAATAAAAGAAAAAAGAGGTACGAACCCACCTACACTTAAACCTGACCCTAATAACCCCACGCTGCTTGATACTGTAGTGAATCTTGTCCGCGGTTGACCGTACGTAGCGCTTTACAGGGGCGGGAAAAATTCCCCTGCCGGGAGGCCTCCCTATGTGCCGACGCAAAAAAATGTAAGAATCGCAAATCTTTTCCTCACCACACCTACTTCAACCCAGAAAGGTCCTACTTCAGTCTCCCCTTGGAACGAAACTTGGCAGAGTGAGACGAGTCAGTGTTTGACCTTAAAGTCCAACTCACCCTCCCTGTACAACAAAGCTTCAATCAAAATTTGGGTGGTGATGATGGACAGCAATGCAACTATGCTCAGGACACGGGCTGAATATTTTTAAACAGCAACTCTTACTTTGGAGAATCCCCAATCCAGCTACATCAGACCTGCCCGTGTACCTCCACCATTTAATGATGGAAAACTTAGCAACTTACTGACCTAACAATGATTTTACTCAATATCAAAAGATGTGATCACAAATGTATCTCAGATACCAATACAGATTTTAAATGCATTCATAAAACATCATCCATGGGCTGAATAACTGCTTGAGAAAGCCATCACAGATCCAGCTGTGTTTCCATTTCCTTGTGTCCTCTTGAGGCATCCCAAGTGAAGAGCTGGTAAAACTTCAGTTCCAACAACATAGTTGATAAATGGTCACAGTCTGTGCTTAATCAGCACTTGAGCCTCACTACGCAGAAAATCAGCCCATCCACCTCCTAGATGCAGCAGACTCACTTCCTGGTCATGTCCTGTAGTTTGAAGAGCAGCTTGCAGACTTGTGCGATGTGGGCTGCAACAGTCCTTCAGAGGTGAGGTCCGGAGATCTAGGCGGTGTCCAGGGCTTGGTGGAGCAGGTCAGGCCACAACATTCCCCTTCCAGCCTTCCTTAAGGTTGGACATATGACCTGAACAGAGAAAAAAATCATTAGCCATCAGTAAAAAGCAAACAGACTAAAGCAAACATTCAACATGACCTCAGATCTTACCTTTGGTTGCTGCTCTCTCACTTCCTCTGACTCTGGTGTCTGCTGCTTTCACAGACTGTGGTGGAGTTCAGGTGTTGGAAGTCTCCGAAGTCATCTATCCATCAGTCCTTTAACTCGAAACTTCATCACATTCCAGTTCTGTATTGCCTGAAGAACTCCTCCTCAGCATGTTCTGCTGTGGTCTTATGATCTTTGCAAACCCTTCCACAGAGGCTCAGCAGTAATTTGTAAGTCCAATGTCCTGACGTACATAAAGACGGTATGAGAAGACGCTATTGTCTCCTACTGCGCTTTATACCTTTTGCAGACTAATCATATCAACAGGTTGACAGCTCCATGTGTTGGGCTCAGAGACAGAAAAGTCCAAATGTAAAGTAAGAAATAAAAAAAAGAAACAAAAACAAAACACAAATGATCAAGCACTACAGAATACAATGTTTTCTTCATCCAAGTGACAAAGTTAAATAAATTCACAATGACAAAGAAATTTAACAAAAAGGATAACAATGAAGACAAAAGAATTAAAAACAAAACAAAACCCTGAAACATAAATATGTAAAGTCAAACTAAAATAATTAACATGACAAATATATGAAAAAGGTGATAAAGGACAGAAAACTGACAGCATCAGCTGACAACAAGGGAGCAATGTGTAAAAGTAAACAGCATGGATAAAGAGAATAACACCATCACTGGAGGTTCAGCCACAGAATAAGGCCTCAGTTCAATCATAATGGAACGACAGCAGGTACAGAATCATTTAAGCAGAATTTATGGTCTGTCCAAACTTCTACATGTCTTCCTCACTCTGTTTCTTCAAGCACTGGAACAAGGCCTTAACTGTGGTTTCCCCTCTAGTGTCTTTGACATTGTTTTAAAACATAGTGAAAGGTTTCTCTACCATCTGTAAACATATTTTCAGGTTTGCCTTCTGAAATGGCTGTCACTCTGTTCAGGTTTATAAAGATCAGCAGTTCTACTTCAAGACAAAGCCTGTTATCCTGTAGACCTTCTCTTCAAATCAGCCCATGACAATGTCTCATTTCAAGTGTGTCAATATCACGTAGCTCAGAAGGAGCAAATGAATCATTACTGTTCAACCTGGTAAACTTTACACATTTGTTAGGATTTCACAGTGGTCACTGCGTTCATCATCACCAGTAGATGGAAAATGAAGCAAATATACCCAAACTGGGTGCATCTTTACAGTCTGAGCTATCTGAGTCGTCTCTCTGCCAGGCTTCCTTCCCTTACCCTGTCCATCACGCAATAAAAGAAAAAAAAAAAAGGTACGAACCCACCTACACTTAACCCTGACTCAAACAACCCCACGCTGCTTGATACTGTAGTGAATCTTGTCCGCGGTTGACCGTACGTAGCGCTTTACAGGGGCGGGAAAAATTCCCCTGCTGGGAGGCCTCCCTATGTGCCGACGCAAAAAAAACGTAAGAATCGCAAAAGTTTTCCTCACCACACCTACTTCAACCCAGAAAGGTCCTACGCCAGTCTCCCCTTGGAACGAAACTTGGCAGAGAGAGACGAGTCAGTGTTTGACCTCAAAGTCCAACTCACCCTCCCTGTACAATAAAGCTTCTATCAAAATTTGGGTGGTGATGATGGACAGCAATGCAACTATGCTCAGGACACAGGCTGAATATTTTTAAACAGCAACTCTTACTTTGGAGGATCCCCAATCAATCTACATCAGACCTGCCCGTGTACCTCGACCATTTAATAATGGAAAACTTAAAAACTTACTGACCTAACAATGATTTTACTCAATATCAAAAGATGTGATCACAAATGTATCTCAGATGCCAATACATATTTTAAATGCATTGATAAAACATCATCCATGGGCTGAATAACTGCCTGAGAAAGCAACATCAGAAACACATTTACAAAGTTTTGTTTGCACTTTTCCTGATACTGTGTCTTCTTCAGGCATCACAAGGGAAGAGCTGGTAAAACTTCAGTTCCAACAACAGAGTTGATAAATGGTCACAGTCTGTGCTTAATCAGCACTTGAGCGTCACTACGCAGAAAATCAGCCCATCCACCTCCTAGATGCAGCAGACTCACTTCCTGGTCATGTCCTGTAGTTTGAAGAGCAGCTTGCAGACTTGTGCGATGTGGGCTGCAACAGTCCTTCAGAGCTGAGGTCCAGAGATCTAGGCGGTGTCCAGGGCTTGGTGGATCAGGTCAGGCCACAACATTCCCCTTCCAGCCTTCATTGAGGTTGGACATATGACTTGAACAGAGAAAAAAAAAACAATCATTATCAATAAGTAAAAAAGCAAACAGACTAAAGCAAACCTTCAACATGACCTCAGATCTCACCTTTGGTTGCCGCTCTCACTTTCTCTGACTGTCTGCTGCTTTCACAGACTGTGGTGGAACAGTCCAGTGCATCCATCCCTGCAGGGTGGAAAGTCTGTTGGGAGTCTCCGAAGTCATCTATCCATCAGTCCATTAACTCAAAACGTCATCACATTCCAGTTCTGTATTGCCTGTGGAACTCCTCCTCAGCATGTTCTGCTGTGGTCTTGTGATCTTTGCAAACCCTTCCACAGAGGCTCAGCAGTAATTTGTAAGTCCAATGTCCTGATGTACATGAAGACGGTATGAGAAGACGATATTGTCTCCTACTGCACTTTACACCTTTTGCAGACTAATCATATCAACAGGTTGACAGCTCCATGTGTTGGGCTCAGAGACAGAAAAGTCCAAATGTAAAGTAAGAAATAAAAAAAAACAACAAACAAACAAAACACAAATGATAAAGCACTACAGAAAACAATGTTTTCTTCATCCAAGTGAAAAAAATAAATAAATTCACAATAACAAGATATTTAAGAAAAAGGATAACTATGAAGACAAAAGAATAAAAAAAACAAACATAAATATGTAAAGTCAAACTAAAATAAATAACATGACAAATATATGAAAAAGGTGCTAAATGACAGAAAACTGACAGCATCAGCTGACAACAAGGGAGCAATGTGTGAAAGTAAACAGCATGGATAAAGAGAGTAACACCATCACTGGAGGTTCAGCCACAGAATAAGGCCTCAGTTCAATCATAATGGAACGACAGCAGCTACAGAATCATTTAAGCAGAATTTATGGTCTGTCCAAACTTCTACATGTCTTCCTCACTCTGTTTCTTCAAGCACTGGAACAAGGCCTTAACTGTGGTTTCCCCTCTAGTGTCTTTGACATTGTTTTAAAACATAGTGAAAGGTTTCTCTACCATCTGTAAACATCTTTTCAGGTTTGCCTTCTGAAATGGCTGTCACTCTGTTCAGGTTTATAAAGATTAGCAGTTCTACTTCAAGACAAAGCCTGTTATCCTGTAGACCTTCTCTTCAAGTCAGCCCATGACAATGTCTCATTTCAAGTATGTCAATATCACATAGCTCAGAAGGAGCAAATGAATCATTATTGTTCAACCTGGTAAACTTGACAAATCTGTTAGGTTTTCACAGTGGTCACTGCGTTCATCATCACCAGTAGATGGAAAATGAAGCAAATATACCCAAACTGGGTGCATCTTTACAGTCTGAGCTATCTGAGTCGTCTCTCTGCCAGGCTTCCTTCCCTTACCCTGTCCATCACGCAATAAAAGGAGAAAAAAGGTACGAACCCACCTACACTTAAACCTGACCCCAATAACCCCACGCCGCTTGATACTGCAGTGAATCTCGTCCGCAATTAACCATACGTAGCGCTTTACAGGGGCGGGAAAAATTCCCCTGCCGGGAGGCCTCCCTATTTGCCGACGCAAAAAAACGTAAGAATCGCTAAACTTTTCCTCACCACACCTACTTCAACCCAGAAAGGTCCTACTCCAGTCTCCCCTTGGAACGAAACTTGGCAGAGTGAGACGAGCCAGTGTTTGACCTCAAAGTCAACTCACCCTCCCTGTACAATGAAGCTTCTATCAAAATTTGGGTGGTGATGATGGACAGCAATGCAACTGTGCTCAGGACACAGGCTGACCAATCAATCTACACCAGACCTGCCCGTGTACCTCCACCATTTAATGATGGAAAACTTAGCAACTTACTGACCTAACAATGATTTTACTCAATATCAAAAAATGTGATCACAAATGTATCTCAGATGCCAATACAGATTTTAAATGCATTGATAAAACATCATCCATGGGCTGAATAACTGCTTGAGAAAGCAACATCAGAAACACATTTACAACCAATTCATCAGATCAGAACAGCAATGTTCTATCAATAATTCCATTTAAACCAGTCATCAGTCTCCTTGCTCACACTCTACCTTTTTACCTCAACAGTAATCACTTCTATAAACAGTATACCTATGATGTACATATGTAAATATAAATATGAAGACATGTTTATTTTTTTTAAATATTGGGGTATATGTCTGTTCTAAGGGGTAGATATTATAATTTTTTTTATTCTTTATTTATAATCTAAAAAAAAAAAAATGTTTATATCTTACTTCTGTCTGTCAACTCTTCTGCATACTACATTGCATTTTCTTCATTTTCCATTGGGAGTTTGATTATAACTAAAGAATTTCCCTCCAGGGATTAATAAAGTTTCTCTGATTCTGACTCACATACAAAGAAGATTGTGTTTGTTTCTGAATATAACAAAAACACAGCTGGAAAATTCATTCATAACATGTGATCTCTGAGCTTAAGGCATCACAAGGGAAGAGCTGGTAAAACTTTGATTCCAACAATAGAGTTAATAAATGGTCACAGTCTGTGCTTAATCAGCACTTGAGCTTCACTATGCAGAAAATCAGCCCATCCACCTCCTAGATGCAGCAGACTCACTTCCTGGTCATGTCCTGTAGTTTGAAGAGCAGCTTGCAGACTTGCGCAATGTGGGCTGCAACAGTCCTTCAGAGGTGAGGTCTAGAGATCTAGGCGGTGTCCAGGGCTTGGAGCAGGTCAGGCGACAACATTCCCCTTCCAGCCTTCCTTAAGGTTGGACATATGACTTGAACAGAGGAAAAAAAAAAAAAAACATTAGCCATCAGTAAAATGCAAACAGACTAAAGCAAACCTTCAACGTGACCTCAGATGTTACCTTTGGTTGCCACTCTCTCACTTCCCCTGACTCTGGTGTCTGCTGCTTTCACAGACTGTGGTGGAACAGTCCAGTGCATCCATCCCTGCAGGGTGGAAATTTAAGAAAAAGGATAACCATGAAAACAAAACAAAAAAAAACATACACATAAATATGTAAAGTCAAACTAAAATAAATAACATGCCGAATGTATGAAAAAGGTTCTAAAGGACAGAAAACTGACAATTTGGGAGCAATGTGTGTAACAGACCATGTAAAAGTAAAGAGTATGGATAAAGAAAGTAACACCATCACTGGAAGTTCAGCCACAGAATAAAACCTCAGTTCACTCATAATCGAACTACAGCTACTACAGTTTCAATTAAGCAGAATTTATGGTCTGTCCAAACTTCAACATGTCTTCCTCACTCTGTTTCTTCAAGTGTCTCCTTGCTGAATAACTGCTTGAGAAGCTTTCTTGAGACTGTGTTCTCTTGAGGCATCACAAGTTGAAGAGCTGGTAAAACTTCAGTTCCAACAACATAGTTGATAAATGGTCACAGTCTGTGCTTAATCAGCACTTGAGCTTCACTACGCAGAAAATCAGCCCATCCACCTCCTAGATGCAGCAGACTCACTTCCTGGTCATGTCCTGTAGTTTGAAGAGCAGCTTGCAGACTTGTGTGGTGTGGGCTGCAACAGTCCTTCAGAGGTGAGGTCCAGAGATCTAGGCGGTATCCAGGGCTTGGTGGATCCGGTCAGGCCACAACATTCCCCTTTCAGCCTTCCTTAAGGTTGGACAAATGACTCAAACAGAGAAAAAAAAACAATCATTAGGAATAAGTAAAAAGCAAACAGACTAAAGCAAACCTTCAACATGACCTCAGATGTCACCTTTGGTTGACGCTCTCACTTCCTCTGACTCTGGTGGAACAGTCCAGTGCATCCATCGCTGCAGGGTGGAAAGTCTGCTGGGAGTCTCCGAAATCAGCTATCCATCAGTCCATTAACTCGAAACTTCATCACATTCCAGTTCTGTATTGCCTGTAGAACTCCTCCTCAGCATCTTCTGCCGTGGTCTTGTGATCTTTGCAAACCCTTCCACAGAGGCTCAGCAGTAATTAGCAAGTCCAATGTCCTGACGTACATGGAGGCAGTCTGAGAAGACGCTATTGTCTCCTACTGCACTTTACACCTTTTGCAGACTAACATCAACAGGTTGACAGCTCCATGTTTTAGTCTCAGAGACAGAAAAGTCCAAATATAAAGTAAGAAATTAAAAAAAACAAACAAAAGAAAGCCCAAAACATAAATGATCAAGCACTACAGAAAACAAGGTTTTCATCATCCAAGTGACAAAAATTAATAAATTCACAATAAAAAAGAAATTTAAGAAAAAGGATAACAATGAAAACAAAATTTTAAAAAACCCTTACACATAAATATGTCAAGTTAAATTAAAATAAATAAAATAAGCATATAAAAAAGGCGCTAAAGGACAGAAAACCGACAATTTGGGAGAAATATGTGCAACAATGTAAAAGTACTACTTCAAGACAAAGCCTGTTTCCTCTAGACCTTCTATTCAATTCAGCCCATGACAATGTCTCTTTTCACATGTCAATATCATGTAGCTCAGAAAGAGCAAATGAATCATTATTGTTCAACCTGGTAAACTTGACAAATCTATTAGGTTTTCACAGTGGTCACTGTGTTCATCATCACCAGTAGATGGAAAATGAAGCAAATATACCCAAACTGGGTGCATCTTTACAGTCTGACCTATCTGAGTCGTCTCTCTGCCAGGCTTCCTTCCCTTACCCTGTCCATCACGCAATAAAAGAAAAAAAAAAAAGGTACGAACCCACCTACACTTAAACCTGACCCAAATAACCCCACGCCGCTTGATACTGCAGTGAATCTTGTCTGCGATTTACCGTGCATGGAGCTTTACAGGGGCAGGAAAAATTCCCCTGCTGGGAGGCCTCCCAATGTGCCGACGCAAAAAAACATAAAAATCGCAAAACTTTTCCTCACCACACCTACTTCAACCCAGAAAGGTTCTACTCCAGTCTCCCCTTGGAACAAAACTTGGCAGAGCAAGACGAGTCAGTGTTTGACCTCAAAGTCAACTCACCCTCCCTGTACAATAAAGCTTCTATCAAAATTTGGGTGGTGATGATGGACAGCAATGCAACTGTGCTAAGGACACAGGCTGACCAATCGATCTACACCAGACCTGCCCGTGTACCTCGACCATTTAATAATGGAAAACTTAAAAACTTACTGACCTAACAATGATTTTACTCAGTATCAAAAAATGTGATCACAAATGTATCTCAGATGCCAAAACAGATTTTAAATGCATTGATAAAACATCATCCATGGGCTGAATAACTGCCTGAGAAAGCAACATCAGAAACACATTTACAACCAGATCAAAATAGCAATGTTCTATCAATAATTCCATTCAGACCAGGCAAAAGTCATTATCAAAGTCTTGGTCCTAATCCATTATGATGATCTTAGAAAAGTTATCACCAAGAAAAAACAACGTTAATCAACAGATTAAAAGAATTTACAGGGAAGCACATGTGGAGAAAGTAAAAAAAAAATAAATAAATAAATAAATAAATAAATAACAGATAGGTAGATAGATACATAAATAAATAAATAAATAAATAAATAGATCAATAAATTAAAATAATAAAACAATAAAATTAATTAATATAAAATAAAATACAATAAAAAAAATGACTATGGTTTAAGTTAATTTGTCTTATTTGAAAAATTTTGTCATGTGACATAACTGCTGATATATATCACAGTATATTCTGCCAATCATGTCTGCTCTGGAACTTTGGTGTTTAGGTTGATCTGATCTGCCAGTAAAGCTAATGGGGGGCAAAATCAGACCCAACACAGGGTCCCCAAATCAGGCCAAAATCGACCATATAAGATAGAGAGAGACAGGCCCTAAACAGCCCCTAGCGGGCTGATTAGAGGGAGGGAGGGAGACAGAGGTGTGAGTGTGAGTTTCTGTGTATGTGTATGTGACACAGAGACAGACAGGACAGAGACTGGCACAGCAGCCAAGACAAAGTAAAGTGATGGCACGGTGGCCAAGCAAACACTAGATACCACAAACCTCTTGAAGACTGGACAGACACTATGGATGGACTGATGGACAGCAGCCAGGTTGGAAGGATGGACAGGAACAAATTCTCTAGGAGGAAAAGTTATGGCACGGCGGCCAGACATCCCGGCATCAAAGAAACTAAAGTCGAATACCTCTTATAGCCTCTTCATCCCACGTGGTCAAAATCGACGAGCAAACAATAATCTAACAATAAACAAACAACCGCCCGACCAACAGAGAGAGACAACCGATGGCAGCCACACTGGATGGACAGGAACAAATTCTGTAGGAGGAAAAGTTATGGCGCGGCGGCCAGACATCCCGGCATCAAAGAGATGAAACTCATACCTCGTATAGCCTCTTCATCCAACGTAGTCAAAATCGACGCTACAATGCTAAAAGGGGGTTTAGGGTTAGGGTTAGAGTGCAAGTGAGTGTGTGAGGGAGAGAGAGTGACAGACAGGCATACGGTCGGGCGGACAAATAATTATACATGGTGGCAGTGTGTGAGACAGAAAGAAAAAGAGGGTGAGACAGATCGGCACAGTGGCCGTGTGTGTGTGTGTGTGTGTGTGTGTATGTGTGTATGCGTGTGTGCGCATGTGCGTGCGTGCGCATGTGCGTGCATGTGTGTGTGTGCAAGAGACACACACACACACAAACACACCCCAGCAGCAGAATAAAAACTTCACTTACAATTAGTTGATTTCTTCTCATGCTGATCTGTTTGTGGACCTGAAAGAAGAAGAAGAAGAACCAGCTCAGTCTGAGTCTGCAGGTCAGAGACAGTTCACCTGTGAAGACATGGAGTGGACTGATTCTTTCCAATACTCACACTCTGTGGACATCAGTTCACTGAATATAAATCCATCTGTGTGAAGCTTTACACACACACACACACACCTCACACTGATCAGGGAATAATCATTTCTCCTGCTGCGATCGAGCTTATGGAACATTCCTGTCATAGTTATTGATCATATTGGAGACTGTGATGTGTGAGTGAGGAGGACTGTGGTGCAGCTGAAAGATGAAGATTGTCAGACTGACTGCAGGTGGTTTATTGATCGGCAGCACGTTCTCTTCACTGAGCAGCGTTTCACAATCTTTAAATATTGTTTATTTATTAAATTCTGCTCAACGAGTAAAACGGAAAATCAACACTGATCAAACTGATGACGGTATTTCACCGTCCGAGCTTCACTCAGAGCGAACCCCCGCCCTCAGGTTCACCTTCACCCAGGCCGCTGCTGCACCTGTGAGCCAAAGCAGCAGGTGCGCTTCAGACAGCCACAGTCCGCGCGCACTGACCTGCAGTTGTGGACTCTAACATAACTAATAAATGTTTATGTGGGTAAAAACTCTGAGGACTTACAGGCCTGTCTCCACATACCACTGATAACCTGAGCATGTGGGAGGTGAACTGAGGAGGCCGCTGAGGCCTAATTACCTCTGTGCGGCTGCGCTGTCCCGCGTGTCATATCCACCCTTTATCTTTACCACATGAACCACATCACGGCCCAGAATTTAAATATGTCAAACCACCAAGATATTTACTACAGAACCAGGTGAGCTCCACCTTAAAACATAACCCCAGGTGGCACCAGCGCAACAGGGCACCGTAAACTGTGACTGTTTTCGGAGCCCTGTCGTTGGCGCGCTCGTTGGGGTTCGTCTGAAATCGTGGATTTTAATGTTGTGTGTACTCACTTTTCGTAGAAAGTCCAGAAAGCCGTTTCCAATCCGTCTGTCCAAGGTGAGCGGTGCGCTGGCGACACGCGCACTGAGGCTGTGTGCGCGAGCGTGTGCGCGGGCGTGAGCAGAAAGTGGCGTCTGTGGCTCACACGGTGGAAAGGCCTCTGCTGAAGCATCTGAAGCACAGAGATTCACAGGCTGATACACCTGGTCTGATACACCTGGTCTGTTTCCCTCAGTGTGCTCACACTGTCTCCATACTCACTCAGAAACTCGGTGGAAGTCTGTGTTCCGCGCACACGCGCTCTCCTCTCCCGCGCGGTAATGGCGGACCGGGTGATGGCGGACTCCGGCGCGGTAATGGCGGACTCCCGCGCGGTAATGTAGGACTCGGCGCAGCGCCTGGTGGTCTCAGTTGTACCGTGGTTTAGCTGAGCTACGAGCTGAAACCAGCTCCAACACACGGCCCAGCGTCCGGTTTTATCAGGTTACACTTTGACTCAAAGTCCCGGGTCTTCACCTGATGAACAACAGTATTTAACAGATTTTGATGAACTCACAACCAACGTCTTAGTGTCCACCTGCTTTTAGCGTTCTCGCGGCCTGTACCTGCCCCTTTTACGTCCCACCCCTCTAACAACCAGGTGGGTCGTCATCTCTGATTGGCTAATGATTGGCCAATGATAATTGAGCCAGACCATAATATCACAGGTCATGTATTACGAAACAAAACACAGAAACCAATAGGGGTGTGAAAATTTGGTATGATCCGATGCCAAGTAAACACAGGGCCGGTGCTGCTGATACCCATACCAATATCATTACTTTTTTACTCAGAAAACCAGCTTATCTACTTTTGTGTCGGGCGGAGCAATGCGTCATCATTTATGAAGTGAATGCAATATGCAAACGAAAATATGCAAAATGAAAATTGAAATTTTGAATATTCATGATCATTGAATGATTTTGTGCTTTTTCAATTAGTTGATCATGATTATGATCATAATAAAACAGGACAAAGATTTTAGGCAAATAAAAATACTTTTTAAGTCGAAATTTAAATTTTATTTTACTTTCACATTTTTGTCTTTGTTTTTTTTGTTTGTTGTTCAGAAACAATAACAATATATAAACACAACAATATAACAAAATAATATCAACAATATAAAAGTATAACAAAAAATTGCTTGCATCACACAATTTGTGAAAAATAAAAATCAATAGGGTAAATAAAAAATAGTGCAAATAACTAAACAAAAGCAAAAACTACTGTTGGCTGTGGCTTTTATTGCACTTGCTGACCATTAAAATCTGCAACTGTTACTACTTTTACTTCTTGTATGTTGATGTTTTGCATTTGGGAAAATTTTCAGTTTTCTGCGAATTACGTCACAAAAATTAATATTCTGGAAAACTCTATACAAGCATACCAAGTCTCATCGAGCTGCACATTTTGATGTATAATTTGTTTGTGTGTGCTCAACGGTGTTGGACAGGTTAACGACTGAAATTCTAGGTGTAAGAAAAAACAGAATAACAATAGTGTGTGGTGCTATTGGTGCTACCAATCAAAGAGGAACATAATTGTGAACCTGCACCTGAGCACAGGCTGACAGGTGCAGAGGAGACCAAAGGTCGGCGAGAGCACAGCAAACAGCCCAGTGTACCATCTGTATTCAGAGCGGTGGTTCATTACTGGGACCTTCAGCAGCCTTTGTGTGTGAGGATGTCACAAAAGCCAATCACTGAACACACTAACAGACACCAGCAGTTCACGGGAAAATGTGAACAAACGAGCGGAGAAATAAATGAAAAATGCAGGTGTTTCACCCACAGACACAGCGGATGGTTCGAAAATCAGTCACCAGATCTCAGCCTGAACTGTCTGCACCTCCACCATCCCTCAGACCCCATGAGGTGTCTGCCTGCCTGCCTGCCTGCCTGCCTGCCTGTCTGTCTGTCTCTGTCCTTCAAGTGCAACAGTTCCCTAACAACAAATGATAAAGACAGAATTAGAGAAATAGGCAGACACAGTGAGGATGATATATGGGAAAATATGTCAAAATCCTGTGTCCTGATAAAGACAAACCCAAATATTTGAAATGTCTGGAAAGTGCTTAAATGGATCATTTGACCCAGAGTTTCAATGATGTTGTTGTTTGTCCCTCAGCTGCTCCTGTTACTGGTTGCCACAGCAGGTCACTCTCCACATGACTGATCTGGCTCAGGTTTTTACGCCGGATGCTTTTCTTGATGCAACCTGGGGGTCGGGAGAGCCGGGGAATTGAGCTGCCAACCTGAGGAACAGCAGCCAACCTGCTCTACCACGTGAGCCACAGTCCCACAAGCTTCAGTATACAGGTACATTTACACAGTGTTGTTCGCTTATACTGCTGCACAATACCTGCTGTGCTGTGAGTTTAGGGACATACATGAACTGATGGGTCGTATAATGTAATGATATAATTTACAAATCATGCATGAAAACAAAAAAACAAAAGAAACAACAATAATATTGATTATAATTTTTTTGCTGGAAAGTCAATCACATGACAACAGAGAGACACAGAACAGGTATGACCGGGCACAAATGACCACAGACACGAAAAGAGACATAAAACGACTTTGACACGACTGTGTGTGTGTGTGTGTTTCCACCTGTGGATCTCAGTCCTACGACACACAAAATACACTGGTGCTGAATTCAGAAGCAGAAATAGAAAACTCAAATTTCTGACACTGACAGATGCAGTGAAAGCATCAAAAACTTTTTTTTTCTCTAATGATTTACAGACACACCAGTTTCTCAATGAGCATTTTACAGATTCTTTTAGATTTTAAAAAGAAGGAGACATGAGATTTCACTCTGAGGAAACAGAAGCTGCAGTGTGATAAATTCACTGTGAGAACAACACTTAGCACGCTGGAACGTCACAGAGCAGACGTGAATTAACGCCTCCGCTTCTTCCTCCGTGTCAGTCACAGTCAGTGGGCAGGAGACTGTCACTTAGGAAGGAATCCGAGCTGGATGTGGTTGTGATAACAGTGAAAGCTGTGGAAGAGATGAATGAATGAAGTGCTGTCTGCACGGTGCTTGTCGCCGCCTTCGTTCACGCTCACCACATTTTCTTTTACATGAAGGAATTTGGAGACAGAAAACTGCCTCAGATTCTGTGGTTCCAGCTTTTTAAGTGCTGGTGATAGTAAATTGAATATTTTGGGATTTCAGACTGCAAATTAAATAAAATAAGCAATAAGAATATTGAAACCTTGGCTATGAGAAATTACAGTGGCCACTTTTCTCTATTCTCAGACATTTTATAGACCAAATGATTATTTAACCAAGAAAATAAGCTGTAATTCATTATTATTAAAGAAAAAGATGAAGGTTTGTCTTTCTGCCGCAGTAATGTGTTGTTTGAACTCCCACAACACATTAAGCTTTAATGCAGATCCACAGAAAACTGTCAGTGATTTCTTTTTCTTGGATCCACGTCACAAGCCGTTTCCCTTCTGCTGCACTTTTCTACTCTGTAAGCTGATTGTAGGAAGAATCTCGCAGCGATCTTCATGTATTATTCAGAGATTTCATATTTTGTGAGCTCAACGTAGTGTTTTACTCGTGAAATCCTATTATGCAAAGTAACCACTGACTATGGGATCGGATTAGAGGACTGTGAAGAAACATGCCCTTTGAGATGCAGTGCCTCACAAAAAAAACGGAGAAGGAGAACATTAAAAGAAATTATAATACGAGTATACAGATTATAATAATTGGCAGTGATGACTATAATTTTTGGAGAGATTTTTATTAATGTTTCAGAGAGTATTTTCAGTCCAAATGGTGAGGATAATAATACAACCAACTGTTTATTTGTAAAATACCACAGTGTAATTTACAGGTTGGTAATAAACAGTGACAAAAACAGAAGAATGAGCATCCAGTAGAAAGAAAAACAACAAAAAAACAAAAACAAATCTGTGAGGAGAGGTTTCCCTCCGGGGACTGAAGTGGAAACCTGTTCAGGTGAGGATGTCGTGGGCCTGCTGCTCCACCAGCATGGCCATGTTCTTAACATCACCGCACCAGAAGTCCAGCCGCTCCTTCATACCTTTGATCTGAAACCGTAAACAACAGGTGAGAGTTAGACCAGCAGGTAGGAACCGGCCAGCAGCTCTGGCCTGTTGGTTCAGCTCGCTGGCAACGTTTCTGTGATCAGTCCCAAACACATATAAACAAACCGCGTACTGACCTGCTGCAGGTCCAGAACTCTGGGCTGCACCCAGGTCATCTGCACCTTCTGGTCCACCTCATCAATGTTGCCTTTGATCAGGCCCACCGACAGAGCCTTCATCACCAGGAGCTCCACCTGCAGCAGACAGACATACAGAGAATAAAACACAGGTTCACGCTGACTAAACACGAAGCAGTGTGATAAATAAAATGTAAAAACTTGAGATAAAACTGAGAAACCATCTGATAATTAAAGTTACTCGTGTTAGTTAGAGTTAGAGTTTACTGACACTTATTACTGAGCTGGCTGAAAACACTTATCATCCAACTGACCTCATTAACGGGGATTTTGGCACTCTGAGCGATCTCTGTGAACGTCAGCTGTCTGTGGTTTGCAGGGCGAGTGAAAGTCATCTGAAGAAGAAGGAGACATTTTCCGTGATTTCAAACTCTTGTTTTTTAAACCTTCAGAGTGACGGGCATGTCCGTCTCAAACCAACGGCTGTAAACATCAGACGCTTTCTGACGGGTTTGTTTTGCTGGTGCTGATTCTCACCTCCATGACACACAGCAGCTGGATCTTCTGCATCAGTTTGGCCTCGTGTGCTGCAAGGTCAGGCTAAGAACCAAGAGAGCAAAATAAAATGAGTAACCAGGGAAAGTTGATCCAGTCTCTAATGTCTCTGCGTATGTAGGCTACCTGCTGGCCCCAGGCGGACTTGAAGCTCTGGAATTTCTCCACGTTTCCTCCATTGAAGGCATAAAGTGTATCAATGAGCCACTGTTTGTCTGTGTTCCTCAGAGTCTCCAGCACAGGATGCATCAGCTGCAAAGACAAACAGCAGACGGGGTCATCACCACGCTGAGCTTCAGCTGGAGGAACACCATGTGGAGAGAAATGTGTTCAGTGAGAACCCACCAGCTCCCCGAAGTTGTAAACTCCTTCTCCTAAGAGTCCGGCCAGGCCGAGTGTGAACGCCCTCTCCTGCTTCTCTGTTTCTGTGGAGTCAACAACATCAGTGGTTCAGCTAACGACTGTCACACCGCGTTTCAACAAGACATCACGTCCAGTTTGTTTACCATCGTGCTTCTGCTCACCTGGAAGGTCTTTAATGTCCACACATCCCAGGTAGCGCAGAGCGTCCTTGTAGTAGGAGGCGTGGTTCCCAATGATGCGATAATATTTGCTGGAGAGGTCGTAAAACCGGCCGTGAACTGACGTGACCCCGGGCAAGTTATTCAACATTTCCTCAACCTCTTCGATGATTTTCTGGAAGACAAAGAGAAAATAAGTGTTGATCTACGCCATGTTCCTACAGAACTCCAGCAGCAGATCCTGTTTGTTCCATCAGGCTTGTGACTGAGACATAACATGTTACACATTTTTTCCCAGGATACATTAGGCTTCTTAAAAACGCCCTCATCCAGCAGGTCAGCAGTGCTGTGCATGTTCCAGTACAGGCTTTATTTTTTGGATGTACCGATCATAGTTTCTCTCCTCTGATGCTATTTCAGTGACCTAAACTCAAATAGGTTTTATAAAAAATAATATTTTTATATTATTTCTGAATAGATTCATGGATGTTTAACCTTTAACATTACAGATAAAGCTTTCACCGAGTGCATCAATCAAAAACCTACATTACTGTATATGATTGCCACCCCCATCCTGTTTTTGAGTTGTGTCCTGCAAAGGCTGAATGTGTCATGTATTCCTGTGTGTACTGTGTGTGTTTTGTTGCTTTCTGCTGCTGTGATAAAAACGACGGCTCTAACCAGGGACAAGTTATTTCCATCAGAAAAAAACAGCTGCTGGTTTCTGTCACTCTGCCTTAAAAACACACCACTGTGAAGATTACAAGTATCTTGAAGTTTGAAACGTGCCATCACATGTTATATCTGAGGGAGGTGTGAGGCGGGTTTTGCGTCAGCAGCTTGTGAAAGGGAGGGAGCTGAGATTTACAGGAGCGCCTACCTTTGTGGCAGGAAGATCGCTGATCTCCAGTTTGAGACTGCCGATAGATGTCTTGCAGAGAATGACGGCTTCTTCGCTGCTTTTCACCTGGATCAGACACAGACGTGTTAAAGTTTAACCATTAATCATTTAGAAAATGTATAATTCAAAACTTGTGATGCTGGTATCTGTCAACTGACCTTTTCCTTGGTCTTCTCAAGAAAAGTGATGGCATCTTTAGGATCTGGAAACAAAAAACCTTTTCTTAAATGCTCAAAACAAACAAACAAACAAACAAACACGGAAAATTCTGCAGAAAAATGTTCATTCTTCCATCATGTGTCATTACCTGACATCTGTCTGGCAACATACAGTATAATCTCCACGAGGGACAAAGGATTGATTCTGTTAAAGGAACAAAAAATAATAAATTAGCACCAAAACCACCAACACTAAATACTGAACTGTCGCTGGTTGCAGGAGTTGATTTTACGTCACCTGTGTTCGAAGTCACTGAGGAAATTTTCATAGAGCTGTAAGAAGAAAATAAACTGTCAGATCACAGACACATGGTCCCTTTACTTTAATTTACCTTTTTTCAGTTTAACAGTATAACAACACGAGATGCAGAGATGCAGGGCACAATGTGAATTACACAGCGATGTCATCAGCTCTTGTTCTGACTGGTGTGAATAGAGTGGTTCATTCCTCAGAGGAAGAAAATGACATACAATGACGTTTTAAATTCCTCTGGAGAGTTAAATAAAAATAAGCAATCAACATCTTTATTTGAGTTCATACATCACAAACACGTTGCTACATGCTTTGAAACTTTGCCAACACATGTTAAAATCTGTGCATAGTTATTACTGCTGGTTCCATCCTCACTCATGCAAAGTGGAGAGGATTCAGAACAAAGAGTGAGCGTGGTGCTTTTACCTGTATGAGACCATCTCCTGTTTTGAAGCAGGGATCTTTAACAAAGTCTGTCAGCTTCAGAGTCAACTGATGCCACAATCTGTCAATACAAACTCAGCGTCACTGATATTCACCACTTCATCTGAATCACACTGTACCACTACAGCTATCTGCCAAAACACTGCATCACAAAGACAAAACAATTCTCCACTGAAACACAGCGGTTTTCACCAGGAAATAAACTAACAAGCACCTGGAGCTTTCTGGCAACTGTCTCCTTCCAGCCAAATTATAATTAACATTACTGTTTACAACAGGAAAGAAAAAAATCTTTAAGATCTTTTTAAACTGCGTTATCGGTTATTATTTATTAGTCCTTAGTCTATATGTTATTAGTTATATTTTATCCTTTTAATTTTCTTGATTAATCAATTAAATGTTTTGACCCAAAATGTATTCAATTTTTTTTTGTCTTATTTTGAGAAACAGAGCGAAACACAAAGATATTCAGTTATTAGCATCATTCAGTACAATTTAATACCTTTACTGTCACAAGTTCCACGGAAGTGCGTACTGTCCACTGAAGCCACATTACTGTGTCTACTGAACATTCAGGGTTGTTTGTTTTCGTTTTGAACACAGATAATTGATAATGGAGATTTGTACTTCACTGGGTCCGCTTTCGCATGTACCTCTTTGTAGTGTCCTGATTTCCAATTAACTTTAAAAAAAAAACAGCTTTAAATTAAACTTCTTACGGTGCTGTGACTATGAACTCGTGTACAGACGCTAATAAACAGCTAGAAAAACCTTGAGACAGAGGCTGATGAACTTTGTCTTTCACTGGCCTGAACATATGGACACTTATTCAAAGCTTCAATCCGTAGTATATAAATATAATATTATTAGCCAAGCTCCGGCTCTGGTTTTAGCTTTAGAGTTAGCTCCGTGCATGACTCAGCGAGCATTTCCAATGAATGGGCGAGCTAACATTAGCTAATGCTCTGCTAGCCTAGCGCTAACTCTCTGACTCGTACGTTTTGATTTTACCTTTTGTTATACAAATCCTCCAGAGTGTGCCACTCCGCCGCCATCTCCGGCGTGGAGCTGTTGCTCTGCTGTTGTTTGAGGAACCCGGCAACATCTTTCATGGTAGCGAAGATCAATTTTTACTCTGGACTGAAAAGTGCTGTTGTATTTCCAGCTAACGTCAACTAGCCAGTGGGTCTGCGATGCTGCTAGGCGCGAAGAACTGTGGGAAATGGATGCGATGCTGCTGCATTCAAGAGCTGCCCCCAGAATAGGAAGAACAAGAACAACATCCGTTTTTCCGACTTGAACACCCATTCGCCGTTTAGCAGCCACAACAGTTTAACAGCCTAAATGTGTTTCTTTGGTTCTGTTACGTATTTGTTGAAGTTTGTTGCCAGTTGAATAGTTCTAAATGGCTTGTTGTTGATGTTAGCACTGGATTTTATTTTTATGTAAATGTCAACAGAGGTCGGAGGCTGACGGACGTGCTTTCACACTCCGATACTCGTAATTACGGTTTAAACGTTTAGACATGAATGCGGCACGTGTTTCGACGCTGTGTTTGTATGACCTGATGGGAAATGTAGGAGGCGTTTCTACAGCTAGCTAAGATCTCTGTCAGTAAAGTTGATTTCTTAGCCGCTATATATTTTATTGTTATTGCCCTGCGGGTTAGTTGTTGTACATTAACGGCGAATAATTAAAAAAAAAAATCGGCGATAAAGCAAAGTAGCACAAGACCGAGCAGTTTCGTGTAGCTGAAGTTAGATTAAATCATACATTACTAGAGTATACAGTACTGCCTGGTGCGTCATAAGGAGGTCAAAGGACGTTTCAGCAGAAAGACTAACAGTTACATTTTCAAATGGAGAAAATGTCCTAACTGCTCGTCTCCGTGTTTGGAAACTCGCTTGTTGTAAAACGGTAATAACAGGAGTTATGCAGTGAAGGTCTGCGGGTGGTTTAGTTTGCTGAGATATGGCTTCTGTGCTGAGCTCCTCGCTGCTGTCACCTGCCAGACTTTGCTGTTTGTATCGCAGTTTGTGCTCAAGAGCAAGCAGGACGCTCTCTGCACACGGTTAGTACACAGACAGAGCTGATATGGTGTCACAGAGTAAGTTGTTATGGTTGTTAAATCTCACACACGCCTTTTTGTGTGTGTGTGTTTATAGGTTTTGGTCAAAGGAGTTTGTGTCCAGCTGAAGGTGCTGTAGCTCTGTCCAGGTACTTTACACCAGTCCTCTCTGGGTTCAGGTCCATGACAATTACAACACACACATCAAAAGCAGTGTATATATAGGGTCAGCTTTAAAATGGATAAATACAAGCTGTTGTATCTGCAGCTGTGCAAGCAGCCGTGTTTTCAGTGTGGATGTTTTCACAGAAAATCAAACTCTCCTTGGTGGGATGGAACTCGAGGACTTTTCTCCCGTGGTGGTGGTGGTGCAGCGGCCGAGCAGCAGACCCTGGAGGACATCGCCAAAAACATTAGAGAACAGCAGCACAAGAGGGTGGTGGTGATGGCCGGAGCTGGCATCAGCACGCCTAGTGGCATCCCAGATTTCAGGTAAAAAGGTTAGGTGTGGTTTCCTGTCCTAGTATTATGGTATTTGTATAAATCTATTACAAATATCAGTTGTGTTCTGGAGTCTATGAGCAGATGATTCCCTCACAGGTCTCCAGGCAGCGGTCTGTATGACAACCTGCAGCAGTATGACCTGCCCTACGCCGAGGCCATATTCGAGATCGGCTTTTTCCATCGAAACCCCAATCCCTTCTTTACCCTGGCCAAGGAGCTGTATCCAGGAAACTACCAGCCCAATCTGACCCACTACTTTGTGCGTCTGCTTCACAAGAAGGGTCAGCTTCTCAGGATGTACACACAGAACATCGACGGGCTGGAAAGATGTATGTATTTCTATCTTTGAGGTGACTGCACGTCATTGAGATTGAGTCGTCATTTTAAGCTCATCATTGTTTTCTTGTGTGTGCGTCTGTGTCAAGTGGCAGGGATTCCTCCTGAGATGCTGGTCGAGGCCCATGGCACGTTTGCCACCGCCACCTGTACTTCCTGCCTGAGGAAGTACGAGGGCGAGGACCTACGAGTGAGTTAGAACCCAAACACTGGCTCTGTTCATTTGGTCAGCACCCAGATTTACATTGATTTAAGGTTAATGATCACAGACAACATGAACCTCTCTGAGGAAAGTTCATTCTTCAGAGTGCCTGTCAAGTCATATATAAGCTTTTGTGCTTTTTCATATTTGTTTATTGCTTTGGAAATCTTTTGATTGGATTTGTGATAAAATTACAGATAAAATTGGCAATTTTAAGATATCACTTTAGACTCTGGTAATTTGCATTTATTTTTAGTATTTTATGTCAAAGATGAATCTTGAAAATAATCAGTAGATGCTAATTTTATGTCTTGTTTCCATGTCTCATCAGCCAGATGTGATGAGTGGGACGGTCCCTCAGTGTCCCACCTGTAAAGGTGTGGTAAAGCCTGACATTGTGTTTTTCGGGGAGGAGCTTCCACAGCATTTTTTCAAGTACCTCACAGACTTCCCTCTGGCAGATCTCCTGATCATCATGGGCACTTCACTGGAGGTGAGCGCCACCAGCTTCAGACCACACCATGTCCCTGTAATCTGACATATTTCCAACTGTAATGATATGTTAAGGTGAGAGGAGACATGAAGGACAGTTCAAAGCTGCCAAACCTGTTGCCAGTGTGATTTAAGCTGCTGTTGCACACTTCTTGCTCTGCAGGTGGAGCCCTTTGCCAGCCTGGCAGGAGCCGTGCGCAGCTCAGTTCCCCGTCTGCTCATCAACAGGGACTTGGTAGGGCCATTCGCCTGGAGCCGGCGGCCTCAGGACGTCGTGCAGCTGGGTGACGTGGTCGGTGGTGTGCAGGCCCTGGTCGATGCTCTCGGCTGGACTGAGGAGTTGGACGCTCTGATGGCTGCTGAGAAGGTGAGAGCGTGCTTTGGTTTTTGTTTACAAACTGATGCATGCATTATAAATCTTCACCAGCAGAGAGACTCTCTTTATAAGACTCTTTATAAGAAAACAATTATACACATTTTCCAAAACGCCTTTGTAAGATGTTTATGTTTTTGTTGATCTGCAGGCTACAGCAAAGAGAGAAGAGTGACACCACTGCACTACATCAAGCTGGAGATCTGGAGATCTTTGTTCTTGCACTCAGCAGCTAAAACACCCAAACTTCAGGACAAAATCCACATGACTTTTTTTTTTTTTTGCACATAGTTGTTTTACTGAGGATCATGTACTGAACAGAAGCACTGGGGTCACTGGGTATATCTGTGGAAATACAGTGTAAAATAAATATTTCTCAGTCCATTATCAGTGATGTGCAGGTAAGTGATTCACAGCAATGATGTGCTGGAAAAAACAGGTGAACATGAAAAGAAGCGGAATATCTTGTGCAGCTCACTCACAAGATTTGACCTGATAATGAAGATGTGCATTATTATTATTTATTTGGTGAAGAGAAGGACGGTGTGTGTGTGGGACTGAGTCAAAATAAAGTACAGTGTGTGTGTGTGTGGATCACTGATGTGTTTTTTAATTGTTGTCTCTGTGGCTCAGAGGAATCACATGACGCACAGTCAATACTCGTTACTGGATAAATTCTTTGTTGGTTTTTGTCATTTTATGAGATTTGTTGACAGGAAGCAAAAATATAGATATCACCAGATCTATTAATTAAATACTTACTAATTAAATAGTACCCTGACATTAGTTGAATAAGTTGAATGCATTTGTAACCAGCAGAGGGAGCCAAAGAACAGCCTTTCATACACCAAAGACTCCTGTTTGAGTTGGTGGTGGTTTTATGATACCTGCACCTGAAGCTGAGTTCAGGACTGTAGAGAAAAGGCTTGAGTACCAGGTCAGCATTCGTCCGTGCACAGTGACGTTCATCTCTTCTATGTTTTGCAGTATCTCATTAAACAGAAGCAGAGCACTGAGCAACGGTCAGGGTGAGGTTTTTGTTCAAAGCTCGAGCAGATGAATCTGAGTTTGAAGGCGAATCTCAGAAAGTGCATGAACACAACAAACTCTAAGACAAACATGGAAATAAAGCAAAAGTCAAGCCTGCATTTATAAAGGATGATGGCACTTAAGTTTAATAAATCACTTTGCTGGAGGATTCAGAGACAAACCTGATGCAGATGATCAGAAACCTGGATGATGTTAGAAACACCCACGTCTGTCATGTTTCGTGTCAGCGTCACATCCCCAACGTGATTAAAACCAGGATAATAGGGTGCATGAAAACGAATTTAATGCTGCTAGCTACAGTTTCTGTGAGCCTACTTCCACCAGTCAACCTTAATTTCTCAGGATGTCTTTTCTATGCACCAAGTGATGAGTGTGAACTGTGCTCCGACTCTGAGCTCCACACTCTTTGTGTTGTTTGGGGTTTGTAGTTTTGTGGATCATCTCAGATTTGATCAGAGTCGGCGCCTGCCTCAGCTTTTTCCACCCAGCTCTCACACCTCGCTCCAATTTTCACCTCTCCTTTCCACTCCTGGAAATAATGTGTTTTTAGGGTGCTGCTGACGTCTGTGTAACAAGCAAAGGTCTATTTTATCACATGCTGTGTAAAATCATATGCTGCAGGGAAATGATAATTTTCCCTTTCATGCTAGTATCTGTGCTTCTTAACGGGACTTAAGTGCTTAAGTCAAATCCTCCCCGCTGCCTTACTGAGTGTGATTTTTTTTTTCCATGTCACATTTAAATATGTCATAAGATTACTAATGACATTAATAAGCAAACTGCACGTTATTGCTTTGTTTTTTCATCTTCGGTTCTCGTCATGGTTTGAAAAGGTGTGTGTAACTTTGGTGATCCTTTAACTTTTCCTCTAGCGCCATCGTCATCGTAGCACTCCAAACGTGAACATGCTGCCCACTAAATATTCAAAAATACCTTATAAATATATAGTTTCACTAAAAAAAAGGCTCAGTAACAACGAGTCACTTAAGTTTTTAGCAAACTCGAGCAGGAGTAAATCTTTGGGGGCTGTTTTCGGCTCCAGAATAATCCACATTTTAACTTCAGGCTGTATTTATTTTCCATGACCACTGTTGTTCCCAAAGCTTAAACATTTGAGTTTGAAATGTCATGGGCCTTGA
Source organism: Toxotes jaculatrix (assembly GCF_017976425.1). NCBI lineage: Eukaryota > Metazoa > Chordata > Actinopteri > Toxotidae > Toxotes > Toxotes jaculatrix. The sequence continues at coordinate 30,556,005 of NC_054394.1, read as the reverse complement.
GGTGAGATTGTTTTGTCAACTTGAACTTTCAGTCTCAACTTTTGAGCCAACGTGGACCCGGAGACGTCCTAAAATAGAAAATTTACAATTCCATGACAACTGCTGATGAAGACTGTGTGATATGATCAAAAGCTCCAGACTGGCTGCTAAATGAACCTCGTGGTAGTAGTTCCAGTTATCCAAAGCTTACCAGGCCTTAGCCATAACCGTGGCAGATCAGATAACACTGTTGTTTCATCAGACACTGATTAAAAATAAATGATTTTGTCATTTTGGCTCGAGGACCTAATGAAATTGTTCCATCAAATTATAAATCCAGTTTTTTGGTAATGAGGCTCTTTGGGCCCAAACACCCAGCTGTGCCCGGCGATCAGCTGGTTGGTTATTCCAGAGTCACACTGACTCACCGGGCACAGCACTGCAGAAGTAAAAATGGATAAGTTGGACAGAAATAGCAGAATTTTAGTTATCACATGTTGAGTAGGACGTAATGAGACTGTGCAGACCCTGATGCACAGCATGCTCCTCTCAGTTGGATTCCCATTCAGGGACTATTTTTCTCACTTGGTGGGAGGAAATTTCACAGCTCCAATTAATCTCATTTTAATTTGCAAACAATAATTTTATAATGTTGGTCACTTATAACTGTATCACAAAGCCTTTATGCTTTCCAGTCTGCTCTCAGGGAGGCAGATGCACGACAACCGATAACCGATAACCGAACGGGCCAGTGAGGCACAGGCTCAGGGGATTCAGATGTTGCTGAACATCACAAGGACAAAGAGACAGAGGACAACTACAGAGAGACAGAGGACGACTACAGAGAGACAGAGGACAACTACAAAGAGAGGCAAAAGAAATACGAAGAGATGCAAAACAAGCGCGACCCAAAACGACCACAAACGACGTGACTGTGTTGTTTGTGTCTCTTTGTGTCTAGGTGTCTTTCTCCTGGGTAGGACGGGTGGGTTCTTTTTATACATGGCTCCTGCCCAGGGGTCCATTGCCTCCTAATCCGTCCATGCATAACTGGCACAGAAATGTGGCTCAGTCAAATTTTTTTTCTTTTCCAATGAAAATGATTTAAATCACATCTGGGATCCAGTGTGTTTGTCTGGCACGAGGTGGTCTGACCACATCCACCTCCGACTGGGCTCACTGGGTTCGAACTGAAGGCCACGGGAACATTTAGAAAGATGACACACTTTATTAGAAAGGTTTCCACTTAAACGTGGATATGGCAGACAGTAGGCACAGTCAGTAACCAAACAGACATACTGAGGTGACAGGCAGTAATGGCTTAAAGGACGACAACACCACTCAGATTTAAGCCATCCTGCAGCCGAGGACACCTCCAGAACAAGCAACAACTTTTCACTGAAGCCGACACGAGGATAACGACGCTAATGTCACGATCTGGAAACGCTTCACTCACAGCAACGTAAAGGTTTCATTCAAAGCAGATGGTTCCTGATATTCAAAATAAAATCTACAGCTCCTGCTTTTCGAGATGTACTGAGCAGAAAATACATCGAGTGTTTCAGGCAGTAGCAGTCGTAGTGGTAGTGAGATAATCTGAAGCTGTAGTTTTTGTCCATTTTCTCTTTCTCACCTCCTCAAAGTGAAAGAAATTAGTTTAATGTCGAGCAGCACGACAGAAAAAATCAGCTCAGTTTCTTCTATAAGGAGAAACTTTTCGTGTTGTAATGACGTTTTCCTCGTTATTTCTAAATGCCAAATTATTCCATTTTAACAAGAATGTTTTCAGAATCTTTCTCCTTAGTGCAAAACATCAACAAATCCCATTAAAACAAAACAGCCGTCCTCTTTCTGCGTGTACAGCGCTGTCTTTCTGCCACCGGGGCCAAAAATTTGCACACGTTCTTGTTTTAACATGAAAAGTTGCTTATTATGTTAAATCATGTTATAACAAGATAAACCAAATTATATGATACCAAATTATTCAATTGTAAGAAAAAATCTTTGGTGTTGTGAACATCTGATTTTTATCGCAAACTTTTTCCCTTTGCAACACGAAATCAGCGTTTCTCCCTGAAAGAAGAAGCTGTCCTCATTATAACTCGATAAAGTGGGGACGTGCTGCTCGGCAGTGAGTCATTCAACAGTTTGATAACACAAATGCAGCTGAAGAAACAGCACTGCAAACGTAGAAAACACAAGCTAATACAGCTGTTATCCGATTATCCAAATGGTTTCAGATTCACTTCCTGTGGACCGAGGCCTGCGTGTGTGACACAGGCTGTTTCTCTGTTTTTGTGCTTTCTGTATTTGCAGTGTGTTTCTTTATGTTGTGCATTCATCAGATTGGTCACTGTGTTTCACAGTTTACAGTTTTTTTCTATACGTTGCACAAACATTTAAACTCATCCCTATCACACTTAGTGGGTGGTACCTCTGGGAGCAATTGAAACCACTTGGTGGAGCGTTCACACCTTGGGTGGCGCCTGCTGCGCTGCCCCAGGTGGAATCGTTAGCAGCTTAGGGTACCTAAGGTTGATCGTAGAAACTAAGCATCATGCTAGAGTCACATGAGCTCAGATGTGGTTTGCGGAGGGAACTCAAAACTGCGTTACAGGTGGATGACAGCTGGTGTCTTAGACCACGCCCTCTATTCAGTGATGGACGATCTGTTTTGACACTATCTCTATATATAAGTTCTAACTCGTTATAACTTGAGAACTGAACAGATCTGTGTTTGTGTCACGGTGGCAGGATTACGCTGCTGCAGTAACATAAGGAGAATATTTAATGCAGAAGCTGTTATTCCCCTCCGGCTTTTTTCTTTCTTTTTCTTAATTCTAAAAAAACACAAACTTTTAATATCCTCCCAGCAGCAGAATGAATCATATCCCTCAGGGGAAAAAAAGCAGTGAAAGCAACAAATTGAGTGTCCTTTCCATTAGGCCGGGACGTCTCGACCACCTGGTCGCTGCTGACATTATGTGTGAATTACAAAGAGAACACACTGAGTGAGGGTTTGAATATGAAGCAGGACGGGAAATATGTTCATTACAACTTCAAAATGGCTTTCCTGTAAATTTCCTCAGTATTTTGAAGGGTTTAAGTGCGACAGATTATATCAGCAGAGACAGTACATCGTTTGACTTTAAGGCAGTTTACTACCCAGTATTTCATGAATATTTGTATCAATACACTTTAAAATTTCTTTAAAGAGTCGCGGTGACCCGGTTTCAGCTCTGCCACGCTTCATGTATTGTAATCCTTATAACTCACTGACGAACAGTGCATAGAAGAAGTCAGTGATCCGTGACAGGGGGGATTGTGTCTGTTGCTGATCTTTCAAGTTCTGCTCCTCAGGACGTTCTGGCTTAAATCCTGCTCCGCTGAAAGGTCAAATCCAGCTCGTCCACTCAGACTTCCTGGTATCACGCCTCAGATTCCTGATAGATTTTCATTTTTGATGAAACGTTTTGATGTCTCTCCTCTCCATCAGCCTCTTCACCTTCAACTCATCGACCAGTTGGTGATTTGTAATGTCAGGACTGAAGTGAACTCTGCAGTAGCAGTAAAGGAGCAGTTTGACAATTGGGGAAATATTAATGTGATTCTGAAATCTGTCTGTGTGATATAAGGCTACAGTCGTGAGCTGGTTAGATGGAAAAGAATGGAAACAGCTGTCAGCAGCTGGTTGTCGGGCAAACTCAGGAAGTTACTGTGCAGAAACAGTCCAACGTCTTCTTGATGACTGACTACCTGTACTCGTTTGTCCCCAGGGGACAAATAAAGTTATTGATTGATTGATGGAGATCACGGCGGGACCTGAGGCAGTCCAGGTGCCTCTGTAACGCTGGATAACAGAACAGCAGCTGTAAACTTTTACAAACTGACTCATGTCTCCAAATGACCAAACTACAAAGCTACTAAGTGTGAAGGAAACAGTTTGGATAAACAAACCCAAACCCCTCTACTCCACAGTGACGGAGTCTCCGGCCGACAGCGCTGTCAGCAGAGAGATGTTTTGTAACGGGACAGGATTTTATAACTTAATTATGTCCAGGAGACAAACACTCGTTATGTCTCCAGCAAAACCAGAAGCACATGACAAACTGAAATAGAGAGATTTAGTGGAATATCCGGCCCACAACGAAAAACTGAATATTCAACCTAAACTGTATACTTGGAAAACTCAGACTGTGAGCAGCGTACGGCAGCACCTCGGCTCTGTCCGTCTGTGTTTCAGCGTTTTTACAAGCATGAACACACGTTTGCAGCTCTATGGGATGTGACGGTGACAGATGATGATTTTTCATTTTCTAACTTTCTCTGTTCACTTATCTTAAAAAACAATAGCACAACTGCTGCTGTCAACATACTGTTTTTGAGCTGCGATCAGATTTTATACTCATTTCATTGTCTGAAAATATGTAAGTTAGACCAGTATGTGATGAATTTGGCTGCATTAAAACACAGAGAGGGCGATCGCAGAGAGTGGGAGGGGAATGAATGGAGGTTTAACGAGCTGTCTCCGTCCCGTCTCGGCTGTTTCTCCTTCTCTTGCCCTCTCACTAACTGCAAACACAAGGTTTGCTGTATGTGTGTGTGAAGTCAGAAACAAATTGAATGCATCGTTAAATTCAATTTTACGTCAATTGCCAGTAAATTCAGGCTCTTATATACATTTACGAGTGAATTCCAGGCTTCAGAGACTCGAGCAGCTCCGGCAAAAATAAACCTGGCGTGTAAAGATCGCAGAGCGGGGAGAAGAGCCGGGCAATGTGCAGCTACTACTAACACAGAGCCAGGCAACTGTTTCCCTCTTCTTCCAGTGTCCAGCAGGTACAGGCCTGAGCTAAGCTAACGCGCTGCTGGCTGCAGCTTCATATTCACCATACAGACATTAGAGTGGCATTTCTCCTCTCATGTAACCCTGGCAAGTGAATAAGTGTATTTCTGAATATGTTGAACTGTTCCTTTAAGCTTATGTTCTCAGCCTTTTGGACCTCACTGGGTGTGAGTGTGTGTGTGTGTGTGTGTGTGTGTATCAGTGGCTGGTGTAGAGGGTTTGTTTTTAGTCATGAAGCTTTCAGCTGTCTGTCTTTCTGGTCTGTTGAAGCTTATTCAGTCTTTCTGTTTCCTTGGGGACATTTCTGCCCTGAGTTGATCCTCTCAGGCAGACTTCCCTCTCATGCTCTGTGCAAATCCCACATCCTTCACTGGAACTGGTGGACCCTAACCCAAACCAAGGCTGATACAGTAACCTCCAAAAAAAAAACAAAGAAGAAGACGATGACATCCTCCTTTCAGAAAGCAGAGTCTGGGTCCACTGACAGTGTTTAGCTGCTTCCTGCAGCTTTCTGACAAAATGACAGAATGGACCCAGAAATGAAAATGATATCACCAGTAACAGCTTTTTAAAACACCGTCTTCCTCTCTCTGATCAGCCTGTCCCTCTGCACCTCGCAGCCCACATACAAGATTTAACTGGTTAAACTGGAAGCCTCAGACGGGTTCCCGTGTGACAGCATGTTTTCACAGGTCTGAGCTTCATCAAATCCCAGTTCCTGTGTTTAGTTCACCGGGTCAGTGTCTGTGGAGGGAAATCTGGTGTCGGCAGCAGCTGCGGAAACATTTCTTGAAGAATTTCTTGAACTCGGTGTTGAAGATGGTGTAGATGATGGGGTTGAGAGCGCTGTTGACGTAGCCCAGCCAGGTGACGGTGCTCATCAGACTGGGAGGGATGTCGCACGTTGAACACAGAGCTCGTGTCGTGTGGACCACGAAGAACGGCGTCCAGCAGAACAGGAAGCAACCTGCGAGTCAAAATAACAAAAACAACATGAACCGTCACTTTTGTCAGATGTGTCCATTCAAAACCGAAAACTGTAAGAGAAACTAAAAATCTGAGAAAAGGTTCAGTTTAAAAGCACTGATTTACTCATCATATCAAAAGCAGTGGAACAGGAAAATTTCTGCTGTCAACGTTTGCTGTAATCTTACAAACTTTCTATGTGTTGAGCTGTGAGCTCTGCGTCATCCATCACACCAAACTGACGGTATAATTACACTCCTAATTAACACTCCATAAATAAACTTAAAAGGGCACCTGTAGTTTTTTTTTTTATCGGCGCGATGATCACTCCCAGTGTAGAAACATTTCCCTCAGAAGTTTTCAGGGAGAATTCGTCTAAAAAGTCAGTTTCTTTCTTCTGTGGTTGTAATGCTGCGTTAGCTCTCCCCTCATAGCTGCCAGCTGTTGACAGATGTGCTGCTGTGTAATGTCGGAAGCAGACTACACAATATTTATATGTCTTTTGTGCATTTAAAGTCTGAGGATTTAGGTTTCCACCTTTAAACTTCCTAATTTTTTAAAACTTTGTGCAAGCTTAATGTGAGCTGAGACAAAAACTGTCACACAGCCGTGTTTGCACGTGTGTGTAAAGGAAACAGAGGATTTACAAGAGAACGGGACGTTTAACTTCTAAGACTTTAGAGCTGCTAGCATGGATAAAATGACCCGAACACTTTAACATGGCGTGTTTACATCTGTGTAACCAATGAGACTAAAGGCGGGTCAGCTTCCTCCGAAAGTTTAAAAGTTTAAATCTGCAGGCACAGACTGAAATATTCACGCTTTCAGGACAAGTTTCCAAAACTGAGATTACAGGTGCAAAACTTTGCTGAGAAAATCACTGTCAGGCTGGACACGAGAACACAACTTTGGTGCTGACTTCATGCTGTAACTGTAGGTGGAAAATAAAAAGTCCAACCTATAAAACCTTCACACAGGCTGTGTTTAACAACCCCATCTCTCCCCTTCACTGAGCTCCCGTTAACTTGTACGTTTCACTGGTTTCTCCTTGTTTTGTCTCGACTCAACGTCCAGCTTCAACAGGAAATATGGAACCAAGATGTGACGTGTCTCGCTGCGACTAAATGATTCATGACCAGACTGAGTTCATTAGAGACAAAGCAGAAATGTTCGACCCTCCCGTCTCATAATTCTAACCCGAGACATCGCTGCTCGGGGCCTTTAAATGAATTTTGGATTTCTTTCCTTTTTTTCCCCCTCATAAGAAAATCATCCATTTCAGTGCCAGAGTTCAGAAAGAGGATAAAGACCAAGGCATAAAAACGGCCTCAGTGAACTTTATTATACAAACTGACCACACGAGGACAGTTTTACATCCTCAGTGTGAAAACACGATAAAAAAAAAAGCATTGAGAACAAACCCAGCTGAGCTGGAAACGATAACTGACCTAAATAAGTTTAGTTTCCCTGATCAGTGAGAACTGGGAATAACTGTGTCGCTGAATGAAGCTGAGGTCATTTGTCTCAGGTGACGTCTCGTGTTGGTGATGAAACAGATCAGAGTGATTTATTAGCTTTGTGCTGAGACGGTGATGGATGGGATTTGTGACTTTCTATCCAGGAGATTAAACGACTTTGCATAATATGGCACAGCTCTGCTGTCAGTAGAACACATGCACGCTTCTTATTCATAAGATGCATTCAGGGCAGCTCTGATAATACCATATTAAATTTAGGGATCCATGTCACCTCTCTGTTCTGTAAATGTAGTTCTGTCCAAGTATGTTTAGTATTTCAGGCACAAAGGCCTCACAAAAGTTTCTTCTGTTCTCCTCGTTATCTGTGATGATCCCCATTAAAAATGTGTATGTTAAAGTGGTATCAGCTCATAAGCACCTTATAAAGTTATGTGAGACATGTTAACAGCTGCCTATTTATACACCCAGCAGGCACAGTTTGTTCTTGTTGTAATTTACTACGGCGACTCCTGTCTGCCAGTTTTACTGCTCTACTACGTTTTTATGGAGTTTTTCCTTCTATTTGCTTTTTATTACTACATTTATATTTGTATTTATTACTACATATTTAATTTTCAGAGTTACCTGAAAAGATTTTCCTTTTTTTTTAAAGTCACATGTGAACTGACAGCTCTGACAGCAGATTATTTAAAATCTAAATTCAGCCTCTTAGAAGAAAACATTTTCATCAACACACCAAATAGCAATATTTGTGCTGCGCTGCCTGAGACACTGTAAACAACGAGTGGATGAGCGGACGTAAGAGGTGGGACCATTATTCATGTTCCTCTCAGGATAAATGTCATCTTGTGCCATAATTAGGTCAATTTTAAGTTTAATACCTGAACACCAGTGACATTCCCATCAGCCTCAGCTGTATTCTGTGTTAATTAGCAAATGCCATGGTAGCAGGCTAAGCTAACATTGTGAGCATGGTAAACATTACACTACAGCTCTGTTTTCTTGTTGGTGACGTGTTTGCATCATATAGAATCTGCTTGTTCTCAGCAGCTGTGGATCTACACGGCATGTTCCGAGTTTTCACCGCAGTGTACGGCACAGCGATGACAGAATAAAACCGAGGTGTCTGTGGCGAACCATCGGCCTGAACGGCGAAGAAGCTCCAGCCTCACACAGGTGGTGCGACTGTAAAATCATGTGTTGCATAATAATTGGATTGAAGGCTTTAAGCTATTATGACGCTGCCTGTTGAGAGTCGGCCGGTCAGAAGTGACGCTTTTATCCTGACACTCAGAGTGAAGTGCACGAATGTCAGGGGCCTCGCGGCTACCTGAGCCGCGACACCGGCGATAATTAAACTGTAAACACAGGTGCAAAGGCTAATTAGCTGTCTTGATCAACAGCTCGAGGCGAAGTCCAGTTTATCTTCCAGACTGTGCAACAGGTAAACGCTTGATGTGTGAAGGAAAAATCAGGAGACACGATTAAGATTTCCGGAGAATTTTAATTTATGGCCACACAGAAGCAGCTTTGGTGTAATTACTTAAAGTGCTGCAGTGTTGATTTCAAACAGGGCAGTAGTTACCACACTGAACTGTTCAGCACTAAAACGTCTCACCTACTGTCGAGTTTACTTCCATTTCCTGCTCCAGTGAATAAACAGATAAGTGAAATACAGAAGTGACCACAGTAAAAGCTGCTTCAGCTCCTTCACAATGGAAACTGTTTTCTTACAAACAGTAAAGAGGAAACAAAAGAAAGAATCACTTTGCTAGTTTGTTTGGTTCTTAGAAATCAATTTGTAGAACTAATGAAGCTCTAAAGAACAAGAGCCGTTCATCCTGCCTTACGACCCACCGCAAACGCTTTCAGACAATAAACAGAAACATTTCACAGTGATGAAATAGGCTGCGTTCAGACCGACTCAGCTCTCCTCTCTCCTCTGAACGACGAACAGCACAGAGGGCTTGGAAAGAAAAGTCGATCCAGAAAGTTTAAGTTCACACATCCACAGTGGAGTAAAGATAAAAAAAACATATTTTGTTTGTTGTTCAGTTATCTCTCGTTACATTTTATAAATATTTGAGTTTGTATTTTTATTTATATCAGTCCCTCTCTTCTCTCATCTGCAGCACATCAGCTCAGAAGTCAGTTTTCTATCTGGATGAAAATCTAACTGTAGGATGGTAAATCAGTGTAAAACGTGTGTAATGGAAGGTGCCCGACTGTGCTTATGGTCCTTTAACTGTATTTAGGTTGAGTTGTTGCTGCTGTAGATGACCTTTGACCCCTGAGTGTGAACACTCACCTACTACCACAGGCAGCACCCTCATGGCTTTCCTCTCCCTGCTGTTGATCTTGGCTCTCTTCTTCCTCTGCGGCTGCTGGCTGAAGGTCACCGTGGGCACCGAGTTCTCTCTGTACTGTCGAGGATAAGGAATCTCGTGCTGCATGTAGTCGTCCGTATCGTCCAGCCGAGACTGGGCCAAGTCCCTCTCGATGATCCTGGGCAGAGGCATGGGCAGAGGGCCGGGGATGGTGCCCGTCAGCGGGGGGAGGGCGGTGGCGGCGGCGGCGTGCTGCAGCTTCCTGCAGGCCTCGATGCTGCTGCGTAGTTTGGCTTTCCGAGCCTCCTCCCAGTGCTGCAGCCCGCGAAAAACTCCGAAGTAGAGCAGGACCATGATGGGGCAGGGGATGAAGAAGGAGCAGACGGAGGAATAAACGACATAGTTGTTGTCCTCCAGTTTGCACTCGCGGGGATCGCGGTTAGGCACGTTGTTGATGCCAAACATGACAGGTGAGGCCACGGCCAGGGCCAGCAGCCAGGTGGCCGACAACAGGATGAGCTGGCGATGGTCCACATGCCTGCGGTTATAATTTAGAGGAATGGACACTGCAATGAACCTACAAAACAACAGAAGGGTTAATGCTTTAAAGAACATGTCTGACAGAGACACTGACCTACAGCAAAACACGTTATTTACTACTTAATATCTAATGATAACAACTACATCTCCACTCACCTCTGTGATTTAAAGAGTTATTTTAAAAATGTGTCTATACATTGATTGTGATGTTCAGGCTCCAGTTTATCCATTCAAAATGTTCCTGTTTTACTGAGTAGTGTAACATGAAGGTAAGGCACCGCCCTGCTGCTCCACACAGGAAGTCAGTGCCAGTCACGGTTCATTTCTACTTCTTACAGATTTTTGTGTTTGAAACAGCGGTTGCCAGTTTTTTTTTTCCTCTCCTAAGAAACGAGCCCATGGGTCGTCTGCGAGCAGCTTATTAGGACCCATAGTTAGATTTCACTGTCAGGCGACCTCTTGCTGTGGAAGTAATTATTCTGGAAGCAAAGGAGGAAGTCAGGTGACGCTGTATAAAGAGCGACAAATTCCCCAGAGGAAGAAACTGGAGGAGGACGGATTCATTTCATTCATTTTCTTCATTTAATTTGAATTCTTGACAGTTTTAGACAGTTTAGGTGAAAGTTCTTGTACAGCTGCTTGTGTTTAATATCTAAACCTGCATTTTTTTTGACACAAACTTGTTGTGAATCCAACACTGACTTTAGAAAAGTTGATATGGAGAACATGTTAGTAGCTGCCTCCACATCCAGCAGACACATTAACATTAATCTGAAATCAAATTTCCTTCAGCCTAATGAGTTAAAGTCCAGTGTTCACTCTTTCAGATCTGTGTTTGGGCTCCACCAGCTCCTGAGGGAAATATCTGGCTCTTTAGCTGCTAAATGCTGCACCATGTTCGCCAGCTGCTCTCTGACTGCGTCTGTCTGCTGTTTGCTGTCGAGCTGCTCGAGGGCTCTGGGTTTTTCTGCCGCTGGAAACGAGGCTGACGAGAAAAGAAAGTGAATCCAAACATGTGAGAACTTCGACTTCTATTGTTAAATGAAAAGGATTTTTTTATGTTATGTGTGATATGATTATATTTATATTCCTCAAAGTTAAAATATTGTTTACTTACTGAAATTCAGATATTTTATTGGCATGATTTGGGGATTTTTAGTCTAAATTCCAAACATTTATGTTAATCAAAAACAACTGTGTGGAGCTTTGTGATAAATTGAATAATTCAAACCACAGATGTTGAATTTGCTTGAATCTTCACGGCTTTGCTTTGAGATGCAGTAAACTGCTGCACTGGTAAACATTTGTTCTGCGTCTCTTCTGATCTGTTACTCAGCTTTTACAGTCACCATGATTCAGACTAATTCGGGAAAACGGTTTAAAGAATGTTTTTTTCTAGTGGTTTAAAAAAAAAAAGTTTGAATGTGTCGAGTCCTGCCTTTTCCCGGAATCAGGTGGAGAACAGCTGTTTCCTCTGATGAACTAAACGCTGAGAGGAATTCAGAGCATTTCTTCTAAATGGGATTTCAGATGATTTAAAGTGGAATAATTAAGCGCAGCTTCTCGTCTGGTTCATTTTCAGATAAAATCTGAGTTTTTTTTTCTTAAACTTTCAGAAACATGGCTTCTTTCTTATTCCTTTCCTCCTCTGGCTTCCACAGTAAAGCGAGCGATCATTTCTGTTTTCGTATGAATCAGACAAACACACACGTACCTGTCTACGCTGATGGCACACAGGTTGAAAATGGAGGCGGTGCACAGCATCACATCCATGGTCATCAGGCCATCACACATCAGCATGTTCAAGGACCAGACTCCACCCTGAAACTGCACACACACACACACACACCAGCTCATTAGCTGCCCCAAATCTGAGTGTAAATGTCTGTAATCCTCTTGTTTGCCCCACTGCCGCTCCCCGTTAACACAAACATTCCTCCTTTAAAACACAGATCTGTCCACTCTCTGCTCCTCTGACTTTTCTTCAGGAGAAAGGTTTTGGCTTTAGCTCACTGACTTTCCTAACTCAGCGAGCGCATGCGGACAAACCACCGGTGTGACACTCAGCAGATTAACTGGCTGCAGCTCTTGGCACAGGTAAGAAGATCACAGGAGCAGCTAATTAAGGAGGACTTGAGGGGACGCCTCAGCAGGGCATCTCTGAGCCACAGAGACATTTAGACCGACAGGCAAGCAGGCAGGTGGCTTTTAATACTTTAATAAGGGCTAGATTACACCCTTTAAACCTTTTTACTGCCTGGAAATATTGTGATTTATGGATCATACCTCCCCTAACAACCAGGATGACTCCCTGCAGCCCCCTTGTCATTAATTAATCCTGATTAAAGAGCAGGGGGAGACAGCACGGCTCGGTGCTGCAGAGCCTGAGCCGACCTGATGAACTGATGCTGGTGGGTTTAAATGGCAGCTCCCTCTGATCAGATCGGTCCAAACACCGATCCCATCACCTGATACCACACTAAATATTTTTTTTACTTTAGCTGAGGATGATTACTGTCATGGATGGACTGTGGGACAACAGGCCCCTGACGTCCAGACTGAGAGAGACTAACAACAGTTGGTGTGTCTCTGTAGTCATGCTTCGTCTCTTTGTGGTGACTTTATGGTTGTGTTTGCGTATCATCGTGGTCGCTTTGTGTTTCTGCTGGTTGAAAAACTGCAGCTGAACTTGAGTTTTAGTTTTCTGGAGACAAGGAAAAGCTGTTTGACTCCTGTCACAGCAGATCTGCACTGACGCTCCTCTGCACACACGTGACATACATACAACATACTATAGCACACTTCACACAATGACCTGTGACCTCCCGGGTCCCCTGGGTTTGCACCCTGCACGCCCGCTCCATAATCGGTTCTTACCTCTGCGTAAACGAAGAGCGGCAGAACCAGCATCGCCAGCAGCAAGTCCGCGAAGGCCAAACTGACTATGAAGTAGTTTGTAGTCGTTTTTAAAGCCTTCTCCAGGTACACGCTGAGGCACACGAGCACGTTTCCCCCGATGACAATCACAATCAGCAAAATCCCGAAAACGAGCGCCGGGAAATTATAATGCGCGACGGCGGCCGCCGGCAGCGTGTCGTTGCTGGTGGTGTCGGTGGAGTTGTCCGACATGGTCTCCGGTGTTGCGCCGTGCGCCGCAGACTGACGGGCTCCTGATCCAGCGGAGAACGACTCTCTCCGCAGTGTGTTTCATCTATGAGCCGTATCCAGCAGCCCTGCCATGAGCAGGAGCGTTACATGAGAAGCGTGTGAGAGTGAGAGTATCCCCGGGAGGACGCCCCGGACCCGCGCTCAGCTCTGCGCGCCGCGCTCCCCAAACGCAAAGCCACGTATCTCACAGCCCCGCTTCATCCGCCGTATCCAGCCCGCGACGCACTTTTCCTTCACGTTCATCGGACTGATAGCGCCAAACTGTTGGGGCATTATGTGGATTAGTTTCCCCGCCGTCTCCTCAGCCTGCTCCCGGAGGAGTAAGTTTGCAGAGTGGACGAATCAGAAGGCAACGGCTTAAATCCATCCACTCCAATCTGCTTACCGAGGCTCTGCCGCTCGCTCCGTGTGAACAGTCCCAGCGGGACAGCGAATCACCTGTCAGGAGAACAGTCACCGTGGCGATCAATCACAGGCTCCTTCCACTCTGAGTTATTTATTTTTTCCTTCAGTGGACACCTCATGTCTCGTGTCTCACGTCCCGCTGCCTGAGCGTGGACCTGTTGATCTCCTGTAATATTTTTTTTTCTAATATTTTTCACACTTGTCCTTTAACACATCCACACACACTGCACGTGACAAATAAAGTACAATAGTTACTGCTACTACAGGAATTACTGCAATTCTATTACTTCTATGACTACTGATTCTGTTACTATCATTTTACTACTACTACAGCAACTCTATTATTTTACTGTCACTGCTGCTTTTATTATTGATACTCTCTTTGTTCTATGACTGTCTCTATTACTGCCCCCTACTAGTACTATTACTATGATGTTACTGTTTTAAATGCCATTCTTCTACCATTACTACTGCTTTACTACAGTGACTGCTGATAGTAAAATGACCACCATTCTGTTGGTTAGGGTTAGGGTTAGGGTTATGCTACTATTATTCCTGCTATTCTTGCTTCTACTATTGCACATAGACTAATACTGTCACTTTTACTGAAACTATTAATGCTAATACTACTAAAATGATACTACTAATACTACTGCTATTGCTTCTGATACTATTCTACTACCAAAGCTACTACTTCACCGACTTTTTTTTTTTTGGTGATAACTTTCTTGAAAATCTTCAGACCATCCGGTGTACGGAGTAAATGTGTTTCTCAGCGGAAAAACAAAAAAACGAGACCCTGCTTTACTTTGACTGAGGTCCACATCCACACAGCAGTACTTCATCTGATACTATAATTAAATCAACCATAATTAAAAGTTTTCCACAACTTTTGGTGACTTGCCATTCAGTTTGATGCTCCGTAGCCCACCGGCTTTGATGTGTGAGGAAGAACTGAGGGGAAACTGGGTCAAAATGTGAAATCATCTTCATCTTCCCCATGAAATGAGCCAACGTGATCATTAGGAGACACGTCTGTCTGTCTGTCTCAAAGGGGGTTTCAGAGAGACTGAAATGTGGACCCCGCAGGGCGGCATCATTAACATCCTGTCACCTGAATGTGCTCCGAGCTGCAGGGGTCCTGCTCTACGTGAGGGAGTAAAATCTTTTTGAAAGTTCTCCTCATCTTTGAATGATGAACCTGGCCCCTTAAACTGTGCTGGTATGCTCTCAGGTAGTGAGACCTCAATCTGGACATTATAATAAACAAAAGACAAACAAAAACAAGAAACACAAGAAGCATCTGTTGACAGCACAGACACATGGTCGGTCATTACTTCATCTTTCATGAAGATTTTACATTTGTAAAACTTTCCCAGAGCCCAGAAAACCAAAAAGGAACACGCTCTCTGGAAGTGGAAGCAGACCAGAAAGCTTGAAAACTGTTTTGGCTGATTCACTCAGAAAGCAGCTTTCAGTGAAATGAATGGAACTCCACCATCTTGGAGTCTGGTATCCAGTTAATACATCCTGAGTTTGAGAGGCCTGCAGCGCCCACGCTCGCTGAGCTCTGACTGACTGATCACTGTGCTGAGGAAAGGGTTTGGAAACAATGGGACATATTTATTCTATACATCAGAATTATTATTATTTCTAAGTATGTATTTTTTACATGTGATGTCGGACATTTTGTGTCCGACCTGTTTGAAAACTACATGCGGCACCAACAACACACATTTTATTTTGTTGTCGTTGTTTATTCTTCCAACCTCACGGTGCCAAAACTTCAAGGAACAAATATTTTTATACTTCTGAAAAACTAATCTTAGCTCGTGAATTCTCTATCAGCTGAGCGCAGAAAGGCTTTTAATCTCCCAGCAGTCACCACACAATGTTATATTCAGACATCACATGCAGAAAACAGCTGACAAGTCTTCCTGCGACAGTTACTTCTAAATCTCAGTGTAAAGGTGTTTGTGCCCCGGCGGCTCCTGTGGCATGAATATCATTAGAATAAAGTCAGCAGCAATTAGCTTTTCACACATCGTCACAAAGCCTCAGGTGGAAAAGGAGAACTTGAAGAATAGCACACATGCTTAAAAAGAAAAAAAAAAACACAACGCAGATGTTTAACTTGCCCTAAATCCTTTGGGCAGAAAATGCATAAAGAGAAGGAAGATCACCGTGAAGTATCACCCCACTAATGGAAATAAAGGAAACCGTGTGAGCTAATCTCCTTCTCCTCCACTTGAAGTCAGTGATTAAATGAGAGCAGGACGGTAAACTGAATGGAGTCGGCTTCTTCGATGTACAGAATTTCCTCTTAAGTGCATATTAATCGTACTGAGACAAAGCTGCAGACTCAGGGAATAAATGAAGTGTAATGTTTCAGATTTCCTGGCAGACAGTTCACATTTATCAGTGAGGTTTTAGACGCTGTTCAACCCAAAAGCACTTAGCTCAAAACATGCTGGGCCTTTAAAGTGAGTCCGGCCATCGCCTCTCTGACCCCCTCACCAAACACATAAAATGCTCTAATAATAATTCTTCTGATCTTACTAATACAGTTGTTGTGTTTGCTGCAGCTGGCTGAGTTGTAGCGTCTTTGTGTGTTTTTCAGGGACGGGGAATCTTTGGCTCGATTTGGCTCTAAATGAATCTTGATTCGATAAAAGGAAAAGGCAGCGCTGTGCTGTGGCTCTTACTCCAATGTGCCGTGTGCCCAACCACTAACTGTCCGTCACCCACTGAGCTGCACAGGAAACAGAACTGACAGTTAAGCTAACTGGTCTTGATGAGGGCCACTGTGTCGCTAACAGACAAGCAGTGAAAGGTGTGTGTGAGAATATGAAGATTTTTCATTTGATATTTTTATTTATAAAAACCATTTAAGCTCAGTTAGCTGCAGGAAGCATCTTCTGTCTGACAATAATTAAATCAAAGTGTTAGTTACTGACCAACATCACTGGTTAATGTTTTTGACAGAAGTTGGAGTGGAGTTAGTTCTTTAAAGTGCTGCAGTGTGTTGATCAGCTGGTCTGGATTTTGGTGCTTCGCTCCACTAACGTTGGTCTGCAGGTGATGGGCTATGAGGTATTAACAAAACGCTTCACCTTTGTCTTGCAAACTTAATTATTAAGTCATTAAATGCTGCTATTTTCTTAAACGAGCCATGCGTGACCTATTAAAAATGTCTGTGTACAAACCTGCGTCTCCCAGAGTGGAAAGAGGATTAACATCAGCCTGTGAACTAGTGCACGTCAGGGAGTGGGATGTGAGGAGAAATAAAAATGCTGCACCTTCATAAACCCGATAGAAATGTAAACTTTGATAAAAACTCAAAAATGAGATCCAACGAACATCTGGACCGAAAAAGGACCGAGGACCGTTTCCCCACCAAAATGTGAACAGTCTGTTCTTTGCCACAGTTAACAAACACATGAGAGTAGAATGGAGCAGAGATCACAAAGTCCTAATAACAGTCTGAGCTAATTTTCTTTGTTTTCATTCAGCAGAAATCTCAGCTTATCTCAAATAAAAAATAATGACATTTCGTCCATGCAGATTGAATTAATGGCCACATGGGTCTTAAAACAGCAGCGTTGTTACCTCCCACTGTTTCTTTCATCCTAAGCTCCACTGTGTCCTCTCTAAGTGTGTTCCTGCCACTTGACAGTAGGTTTTAGAGGTCAGTCTGCCCCTGAGTGAGCCCCTGATGGCTTCATAACCCTGCAGGTAGACCTAAGATAAAAGATAAGCTCTTTATAGAGCCGTAATAATAAATGGCTGCGTCTCTGGATTTCAATGTAATATTCAAAAAAAAAAAAAAAAAAAGGTGGGTGCTTCACATTTCGTCTGGGAAGGAAACTTTTTCGGGCCGGTTTAAAAAATGTATAAGAAGGCAGGAACTGACTGATGGGATAGGGCTAATTACTGGGGGACAGTGTGTGTATGTGTGTAGGGAGGAAGGTGGTGGCTCCTGTGCTTCCCAGCCTAAAAGAGGAGCGATGCAACCCGACAATCTAATGAGGACTGTTGACCCACAGAGACAGGAGAGGAGATGAAGGCAAAACAGACAAAGATAAAATAAGATAAAGACATTTACAGCCAAGCAGAGGCAGGTAAAGAGCTGATTAAAAACAGAAAGAAAACAACTAAATTAACACTCATCTCATTCCTCGACAGGAAACACTGAACTCAGATGGGTCTTTAGCGCTGTGACAGGTATTTTGCCAAGCAGCACCAGCTGGGAGCTCACTGCAGACAAGATCCATCTGAGTTCACTTTCATACAGTATGACTTTATTAACGTGGTTTAAAAAAAGAAACCATCATTTATTTATGACTATTTCATGACTCAGCCTGTTTTAGAAGTCAGTTCTGTTAATTCTCTCGTATGAAGCTAAGAACAGTTGGTTTGTTGCTAAATATATGAGTTAATGACAAAACGTGACAGGTATCGTGATGTGACAGGTATCAGGTGTCGTGATTTTACCTGTTTTAACTACAATCAGAGGAAGAAATATTAAGACATCCTAGGCTGTGCACTCTTGAGCTGAAGTTCCCTCCATAACCCTGCAATAACTGATTATTTAATGGCTGCCTGGGGGCAGCAGGAGTAAGTTGTGAACACGTCATCCAGGTTTCCATCCAAATTTATCATAACTTTAACAGAATTTCCAGAAAATCAGCAAAAGAAAATGCAAATGCTGCTAATTCTCTGGCCATTAGGCCACTGCAGAAGAAGCTGATGACGCAACAAGATGGTGCGACTGAACGAGCAGCAGTCAAACCTCAAACAGTGGAAAACAGGATGGAAATATTTCTGTTTGCTGCATGTATTAATGTGAGAAAGGTTCCAGCCTCTTCATCGCATTTTATGCACAAATTGAAAATGTTTTAGCTCCGTTTTTGGTCTCCACCACCTCCTGAGGGAACTGTCTCCCCCTTTAGCTGCTAAAAGCTCCCCCGTGTTCACCAGCTGCTCTGTGACTGAGTGTGTCTGCTGTTTGCTGCTGAGCAGGTCGTGGACAGAGGCTTTTTATAGTGTGTTTTAACAGTTTTACAATGGCTGTGAAGGATTGTTTATCTGTGTTCGCACAGATAAACAATGAGCTGAAACTCAGCACAAAGCTCCATGAAACTACAGATCCAGCTGATAATTCCCTGTGAGTTTTCATGTTGTTATTTTAAATATCGATTACAGACCTTTTAAATCACAGGGAGTCTCAGCCCGGTGCACAGCGAGCCACTAACTGCCACATATGAATGGAAAGTGACAACAGGCTGCGTCCTGAGGCTTCGACCAACTGCTCAGTTTATCCAATTCAAACCTGGTAGATGCTCTCTGGGTCAAAGGTCAGCGGCACAGTCCTGCTGTCAGAGGAGGTGTGTGTCGAGAGGCTCATCGGTGGGTGGAGAATTTCAGGACTCCACAGCAGCTCCAAGCACAAACGCTTGTTTCTCATTTCATCATACCCATGTGGCAGACCTGCATCCCATAGTCCTCAGCGTGTGATGTCAGAGGGTCAGCCACAGGTCACTGAAAATAGTGAGAAATGCAGTCACAATTACCCAGAGTTCACAGTGACACCTTCGTGATGCTTATTTTCAACCAGGAATCTGAACCTCAATATTATTAAAAATAAATCAAAAATTGTTAAAATATTTAAAAGGAGAAGCAGCAAATCCTCAGATCTGAGAAACTGGAGCCGTGAAATGTTTGGTATTTTTACAGGGAAAATCAAACAGATTGTTGACATAGTCACTGTTTAATTATCTGTCAATCAACTGATCATTTAATCAACTGTTTCAGCTGTTCCTGTATATACTGTTAGGTTGTTTATAACAAAGCATGATATTTTCTAAGCACTTCATGTTTGTTATAGTGTCAAATACACGTAAAAGTACAACGTCCGCCTCGAGCAGATGTAGAAAGTGGGATGAAAAGAAAATGCTCATGTAAAGTAGAAGTACCTCAGGTTTGTTCTGTAAACAGAAGGCAGCTACTTTCCACCACCGGCTTTAACAGATGAAAAGCTGTAGGTTTAACTACAGCGCCTCCGTCAGGCCTGTCAGTGTATGTCAGCACATCACAGGGCCAAAGAGCATCATCTGTCCGGGTAGATGTCAGATTAAAAACTGTGAAGGAGCCGTTTTCAGCATGACTGTTGGCAAAAACGATGAAAATGTGTATGCACTTTTGCGAATGACTGAGTGAATGTTTGTGAATGCATTAACATCTGAATGAAAAGAATCCATCAGGTCCTCAGCGGGTTCACTTCTTAACAAGTGTGTTTCTCCTGTGACATTTATCGACACTCGTTTGTTCACACTCCTGCTGGGAACAAGAAATCTGCAAATGTGTGTGATGATCTGTGTGTGTGTGTGTGTGTGTGCGTGCATGTGTGTGCGTGTGTGTGTGTAATCTTTCACAATCAAGATAAATTATATCACAGACTCCAACAGCCGAGCTTCACCTCTGACTTAAACTGACAGACTCTGAATGCAGAGCACTGAAGTTTGAAGTTACTTTACTAATTAAGATTTTTCATATAAAACATATGATCACCTTCTAAATTACGACGTGTTTGTTCCCTGCAAAAATCTTTTTTTTTTTTCCATATTTCCACAGCAGCAACAATCTGAGCCTCATGCTTCTTGAGGATGGAGACAAGTTCATCTGATTTTAAAAACAAATGCTCCTAATACTGAAACTCTGTTAGTGCACGAACACTGACCTTCTTCACTTGTTTTGAGAAAAGTTTTTAGAACGAGGATTAACACAGAAATGTCTTAATGAGATTGAACTTTCCGAGTAGCTGGACGCTGAACTGCCCTACACAACACAAAGAAACAAGAATGAGAGGTCGATTATCATTGATTAATAACCAAAGTCTTTTTTCTTTATTTCAGTCATTTTCAAATTTACTTTGATCCTAATCCCAATAATCCCACTAAAAATGACTGTAAACGAACATTGAACAATTGTCTTGTCGACCCCGAAGGTTTAAAGCCGCAGATTTTCTGTCTCTGCTTTAGGCAGAACAAGAATGCTAATCAGTAGGTCTCTAATGAGATTAGCTTCTCTGCTAAACCCCAACAACCCCAAGTTACAGTTACGTCACCAACACTGCACAAATTATTATATAAAAGGATCAGTTAACAGTCCAAAGTTTAACGTTACAAACACACTAAACTCAGACAAGAGCAAGACTGAAGGAGTCTTAGGGAGACTTAACAGTTTGAATGGGAAATAGAGGCGACTTTGATTTCGTGTCTTTAATACTGTGAAATGTGACACAGCACTTAAACATGAAACGTTTGTCATGTTAAACAGTGTTCGGTTAAAGGTAGTGTTAGAGTCACACTGACCCAGCTGCAGGTGTTTTCCACCTCAGTCTGTGTTCAGAGCTGAATGAGGCTGAACCAGCACAGACGTCTGAAAGAGAGAGAGAGAGATATTATCAGACATTAATTTAAACTGGGCCGTTGGCCTTGGGGCCCGCTGACTCTTCTGGGCTTTAGTTTCATTAAATCAGAAATGAGGTTGGACAAAGACACAGCCCTGGTTCTCTTTCTGAGTTACAGCATTTCACAGTCCATGTTCCACTGCGATTGTTTGAAAATGTGCTGCATTTCACAGCGCACGTTTTTCTAATCTTCAGAAAAATCAGAAGGATACAGGATATCCAGTCTGAAGCTGGATCTGAGGAGCCAGGGCTCCTCCTGGTGGCCGGAGGGGGAAGCAGCTCCTGTGAAATCCACAGTGAAACGTCCCCGACTCATTCATGAATGGCCTGAACTATCACGAGCGGCAGCAGGAGCCTCTCTGTGGAGGGATCCAGTGTTTCAGCCTGATCAGCTGTGTGTGTGTGTTCAGTGTGAGAGACGAGCATCTCTGCATGGAAACATAATGTGTGAGCTTCATGTGACATCATGACACTGTGAGCTTGTTGTTCCCACACAGAGGAGACGGGGGGTGGGGGCACTTAGTGCAATATATAAGAGCCTGGTGTGTGCACAGTGGTGCCTTGTCCACATGTGAAGCCGTCATGTGTCTCAGTTTGTGCCAGTGTAACTTTCTGTCGTTATTAAAGTGTGAGGCATCAGGCCTGGCGGCGCTGCACGGAGGATAAGAATCTAAAGCACATACAGCTTTTTCACAATACTTTATAAAATGTGTGACAGAATAATTAACACGCAGCAGGAAGCGAATCACAGCCGCTCTTTGTTTGTATAAACAGTATATTTGCTCTGTATGTCACCGTCACTGAGTTTCATGTTACGAGCAGACGAACGTCAAACAGGTCCGTCCAACCTGAACGGTATTCAGATACGTGAGAAATGTTTCCAGCTGCCGGCATTCCTCTGCTGGATTCTCCCCAGAATGCATCAGGGCCACCAGTACAGAATGACCCGTCCAGCTAAAACAGATGCAAGTATTTTGGTGGGAGGCAGCGAGTCCTCTGCTGGCAGGCGCTTAATGCAATATGTGCCCGTAAGATGAAGTCACAAACATTGCAACTGTAGTCGACTCCCACTCGCCGGGCAGCACAGACGGGGCATTATGTGGACGAGTACCAGCTGGTACCACGGGCTCCTCATCCTCCTCGGGACTTCATTTGTTGGTGCCTCTGAAATCAGAACATGGAACTGAGATTGAAGAGCAAACCTGTGAACCGTCTCCTTGGATGCATTGTTGCTGTTTGCTTTTGCACAGTTTGTCCGGCTCAAAGACGTGAGTAGCTCTGATTTCTGTGGAGGGCGTCATCTGTCGCCATGGGGGCAGGAGAGGAGCTGTGGATGTTGATGAGGCTGCAGAGTGTGTGAGAGGGGAGGTTAATGTTTTCGATGTTTGGTCCTGTAAAGGATTGGTCCCCAGCCTTTTTAGCTCGTGGCCCCTTAGAATGAAGTTATGTCTACTTCTGACTTTCGGAGTTTCTTTCCTCTTGTTCCTCTTTTCCTCATGTCATTTAGAGGCCTGAAGATGAAAGTGTCCTGTATTTCACTTGAAAAAAGAAAAAAAAATAGACAAAAATCATAAAAATGCCAACATAATTTTGTGAAAATATTGTTTTGCTTTCTCATGACTTTAACTATCTGGTGGCCCCTCAGGCTGTGTGGCACCTCTTCAGATCCTGAGCCCTGAAGCTTGGAACTGATGCATGAAAGAATGAGAAACACACAAAAACAATTCTCACTTTAGCAAAGTGTGAATTTCTGTTTACGCCACACGACCAGAGTCAGTGGAATTTGTTTTCAGTACAACATGAAAAAAACCGTCACACACACTGTGATTTACCTGCCACTGATCTGCACTACTTCTTTCCCCTGAGTGGACGGATTATGAGACAATGGGCCCAGACATGAGAAAGTCTCCCCACACCTCCTGCATGACAACAAGACATTGTCATTTTGTGTCTCGTCATACTTTTTGTGTCTCTTTGTGTCCGTCTTGTTTTAGCTGTTCCGTGTCATTTTTACTGACTTACTGATTTTTCCATCTGCTGGTCGGCGGATTCGGTTACTGCTGGACAGAGCCAGGCTAGCTGTTCCCATTTCCAGTCTCTCTGTTAAGCTAAGCTAACGGGCTGCTGCTTGTTGTATATTTACTGTCTCCAACAGAAAGTGTTTTAAACCTGTTTTTAAAAACGAATGTCGACTATTATCCATTTCTTTTGGCCCTAACCTGAGGGGCCCTGTGTCATCTGTTCTGACATACACATACATTTTTTTTTTAATTTTTGTTGTGCACTGACACAAATCATCAGATCAGAGCTCATGAAATGTAAACTTCATGCTTTTATTTTCACTGTTACCTGCAAAGTCTGATTTGATCTGGCGCCTCTCACCTGTCTCAGTTTGCACGGTGCCTCCTGGTCCGGTGACGATCCCAGAAAACAACACGGCCGATGTCCAGGTCGTACAAATCAGCTCCAGCAGTGATGTGACTCTGAGAGTCTCAGTGAACCCCGAGGATCTGTTCTACCTGAAAGGGAACGTCCTGATGGTGAAGAAAGGGCTGGACTACGAGGTAATTTAATTCATCACATGTAACACGAATAATGTCCAAGCAGGAAAAATGGATATCGTCCTTTAATTTTCATGATTTTAGACCCAAACTCTGGGACATGTCCTCCTGGGGGAGACGTGCATAACACTGAAAGCATATGACTCGTGATGGAACAATAATCAAACACATTCTCTGATATTTGCAAAGCAATTAAACTTAAGGTTTGAAAAATTTCTTCAAAACAAAACTCAGTGTACAAGATGGACAAGACAAAACAGATGTGGTTCTGTTTATAGGACATGATGCATCTGTATAGGTGTGATTGCCAGCATGTCTTCTGCATGTGCACGCAGAGGACACACTCGTGGTCAAAAAGTCCACAGGTATCTTTAATTCTCATTTTTTCTTTTCTTTTCATTTTTTTTCTAGTCACTGTCCAGTGCAGCTCTGGTGGTGTGGGTGCACTGCAGCAGAACTGGCTCCAGATCAGTGAGTAGTGTCACATAAAACACAGTATCACACTGTTTGTCAAGGAAAAAGTCAATAACCAAGAAAATGGATTGTAAACAGCTGCAAAGGTCAAGACGCTGTGTATTTGTCTCAATTCATGGAGCAGACGCTTCCAAAATTAAAGGACCAGTGTGTAGGATTCAGTGGGAACTATCACCAGAAACAAGCTTAGAATGAGCCTTTCATATCTACATGGGGAGTGGGTCCTCTTCTATGGAGCCCGCCATGTTGCACCACCATGTTTCTACAGTAGCCCAGAATGGACACACCACACACTGTCTTTAGAGAGAGCCTTTCATGTTTTTATGTCACCTGAAGGCCACCGTAGGTTCTGAGCAGAGAGTTACTCACTTAATTGCAATTTGCAGCTTTACATCTAGATGCCACTAAAATCTAAAGACTGGTCCTTTAAAATATTTGTTTAAAAAAATCTGTGTCTGAATTCAAACGGAGCTGATCCAGTTGCTTTTCTTCCTCCCAGGTGAATGAGTCTGTTGAGGTTCTGGTTGATAACGTGAACGATAATCCCCCAAACTTCGCACAAAACCACTACGTACTGGAAGTGAATGAGGTGAGCAGCGCTGGTGTTTTCCACGTGTCTCCATTTATAGTTGTTCTCACTGTGGACGTGACGCTGACTCCGAGTTTCATGTCCTGCAGCTCACTCCGATCAACTCCAGCATTGGACTGATAGAAGCTACGGACGTTGATTCAGAGCCTCTGTATTATCGCTTAGAGTCTGCAACAGTAAGAAGATTTCTGCTGTAACGCTTCTGTAGTCCAGGGTTATACTCTAACAGAGAACAGTGATATACAGAAATTAGTGCGATGGAAACATCAACATGTATGTACTGCACAGCCTGTGATTTCCTGTGAAATTTCGTTATATAACGCAGAAACTAATAAACAACAATTGTGCAGTTAAAAAGTAAAAAGCGAAGAACAGTCACACTTTATATTACAGCCCACACCGCTTATTATTATTGTGTGATTAGAACAATAAAATTACACCTACTAAGACCTTCATTAAACATTAAATCTTGGATCCACCTTCATCTACATGTTATAATGTTACAGAACTTTATCATGTTATAGTTTTCCCTCCTAAGCAGACAACATAGCTCTCACAGCTGTTAAAAGACCAGTGAGTGAACTGTGAATTCAGAATATTTTATCTAAAAATGCAGAAAAACATTTTCCTGAAATTTAAAAAAAGGAAAAATCCTTCAAATGAAACAAGAGAAAAAAAGGGATCCTGAAAAGGGATGTAAAAATAAAGTGTTCATTATCATTATTATTACATAAATGTTATTAATGCTAATCTTTTTTTCTTCTCTCTCCCTGTTTGTTAACTTAGGATAAATATTTCCGCTTGGAAAACATCAACACTCCAAAGATACTTGTAAAAAGCCTCCTCGACTACGACGTCATACAAAAGATTTCTCTGATTTTACATGTACAGGTACACTAATCATGAAAATATTAAACAACATCCAGGCAGGCTCTGCCTCTCTTTGACCTGTGAAATGTGTCTCGTGTTCCAGGACACATTCAATGGTTCGGCCTCCAACAAGCCGTTCTTCACTTCAGTGGCCACCATCATGGTTCACGTGAAGGACGTCGATAACCGGCCCCCGTGGTTTCAGCCGTGTTTGAGGACAAACTTAGGAATCGCCAAACTGTGCGTGAGCACCGGCTACAGAGGCAAAGTCAACCTCACCGAGAAAGAGGTGAGACATGAGTCTGTTTTCAGAGCTTGTTTGTGTGCTGTGCAGCAGTTGTTTCGATGAATGAAATCAATGTTGGCATAACCTACTATTTACTCTATATACAGTCACCATCACAGTAACCAAGGCAACACACTAGAGTTGGGCGGTTTCCAGATTTTCATACCGTCAAACCTCCTCCACATTTTACCACGGTATACCGAACGTAAGGCTCAGAGGGCGTCACCAAACTGTTGGCTTGTGCCTACACCGTTCAGAAACTGAATACCAAACACTAATACTGAAACAATAACAACATAACATGCACTGTCCTCTCCGGCTTGTCACGTGAGGACGTCACGTTCATAAACTTTATCAAACGTCTCCAAAAGTAAAACATATTATACAACTGAAGTAAAACTGAAAATTCAACTACACAAGGCAATAAATAAATTTTGTTTAATATTGAATCCTTATCTCCTTTATAAGTGCATTGCAATTTACTGACGGTACTGCTATTTTTAAGATATACCTTATTATCGACCTAACCTTACAACACACTTAGGACAATGATGCCATATTGAAAATCAAAGCAGAGTATACTAAAATCAAATTATCACAGAGCATATTCAGTGTATACAGTGACATTCAGCTGGCAATGTGCAATCAACAAAACTATTTACAATTCAACATTTAGAGAGTACAACAACAAGGCCGTTTTTAAGTGCTCCTCAAACACCTCGTCTAGCGACGCCACTAAGTCGCCCAGTCCACGAAAAATCCCGGGGTCGCTGGACCCCTCGATTTCATCCTTGCCTCCAAGGCTAACTCAAACACACCACAGAATCTGCCACAGACAAAAACGCGGCCTAGAATATGGCGGTTCTTACTCACCTCATCGCTGGGACGACGCACAGCTATCGTGTAGCTCCCATCCAGCTGTGTGGCGATGTTAACTCTTTCAAAACACGAAAGTTTCAGGCGTCTTCTATGTTCCATGTTTTTCGAGAGATGGTGCGTGTCGGTGTCTGTTTCCCTCGGGGTGAATCAGAAGGCAGGGCTAGCAGAACAGCGCGTTAGCTACTTAGCATCCTGCTAGCCACGTTTTCCGCTCAAACCAGCTCCGTGAAAATCCGCGGCTGTAGTTTTTTCCCGCCTTTGAAGAAACCTGCTCGATATTTAAATTTGGTCTGGGTGGTCCTAATTCTTTGAAAGCCAATTTATCTTGATTGCTCCGACGACAAAATGGTAATTTCCGTCATGACACGATGGAGTCGCTACGTTCAGTTGCAAAGCTAGCCATGTCGATCTTGAACGTGAACGCGATGCGTATGCGCACGTGACTTCATCAGTGACGTATGACGAAAGCACGTCAGTCTATGGGCAAGCCCTCCCGGAGCCCATAGAAATGCATTGCAGGGTCTATAGTTTTACATGTAAGGGGGCTGCTGATTGGACAATGATGTTCAGGCTGCTGATTGGACAATGATGTTCAGGCTGCTGATTGGACAATGATATTCAGACTTGGAACGGCAAAATAAACTGATGTTTTTCGTGTTGGTCAAGGAGGGCGGCGCCCTATCGCCCAGCCCAGCCGCACCTGCTCCACCTGCTGACGAAGATCATGCGATATGATGGTCAGCTCCAGAGCAGCTGCTGAATGAACCTGTGGTGATTATTTTGTCAACTTATGAATGAAAACGTCTCGGTGATAAGCTTTCCAACGGGATCAGGAGCACCTGAATGCGCCGTGCTCTCTGAGGCTGGAGAATCAAGGCCTCTGAATTTAGACACAAATTAAAATCTCAGTTTTTACCGTAGTAGTTTCCATGTATGGGATACGTTATGTAATATTGTGTGTAAAAAATACTCGTAGACTGTTCACAGACAGGAGCAACCCAGTGAAAACTGTCTCTGCATCTCGAACCACCTCTGAGATGACACATGTTGAGAGGCTCTTACAAACTGTCAGCGGTGATTTTAATCCACAGGAGGGGCCGTTAGTGCTGGAGCCCGGCCCGGTGTTCGCCAAGGACGGAGACAAGAATAGGAGCGAGCAGATCAGCTACAGAATCCTGCGAGGTCCAAACGCATTTTATTTCCATCTTATCATTTAAGTTCTTGGTCAGATATTTGGTTTCTGTACGGGACATACCACACTGGCTTTCACGGTGAAGACATGAAATTCATTTTTACTTTTATTATCAAAGTCTTTAGTCGTACTACCTGAGGTAGCAGCAGGAATCTAAACGTGCTTGTACATATGCAGAATATACAATGACTTTTTTCATCTCCAGGAAACGAAGGAAACATCTTCCAGATCGATGAAGAAACAGGAAACATCACCATGGCTAAAGCTGCTGATATTGTCGGCCCAATAACTCTCACTGTGCTGGTAAAAGAACTGATTTTGTCCTACCGCGAAGCTGTTAAGTTATTGTTTTTGATTTAAGACAGACATCAGCTTGGACTAACGCGCCCTTGGATCTGTCCCGGTCCTCAGGCGTCTCAGGTGACCAACAGGGATCAGTTTTCGGTGGCGCAGGTGACCATCGAGGTGATGAAGAAGAGCAGGAACCCTCCTCGCTTTGAGAAGGAGCGATACGAAGGATTTATCTACAGCAACTCTGTCCCTGAGAGCATGATCCTCCGAGACCGGAGCACCAACCGGCCCTTCAGGGTCCGAGCCCGGGACGAGGACTTCGCTGGTGTGAGTCCTCTGTGTTGAATCTCCCCTAACATTGTGTTTTTTTTACATTAATTCTGGAAATAAGTTTATTGCCTTTGATGTTTTGCAGATAACTTTAATTAAAGGGGACCAACCAACACTGTCAACCCTAGAGGCAGCTGGGTCAGTGCATCCAGCTGAGATACCTAAAACCCTTAAACACTTTTCTTGTGTGTATGTATGTGTGTGTTTATGTTTGTGTGTCAGGGTGTGAATCCAGATGTGAAATACGAGGTTCAGTACAGCAGCTACGTCAACGTGACCTCAGACGGTTTTATGGTCCTGAAGCGAGTGGTGAAGACAGAGTCCTTCGCGCTTCAGGTGACTGGTTTGCAGAAACGTTGGTCACTGACACATGAAAACATCTCTCCTCACGTTCACTGGCACTTCCTGCCGTTTTCTAAGTTGTAAAACAGTTTTTTCTGCCTTCAGCTCAGAGCTGTGGACACGACAACAGGGGAGTTTGGCACAGCAGCTCTGTCTGTTCAGGTCATACCCGGTAAGACCATCAGAGCTGTCCTCTGTGTTTCTGACCACTTCATTAGACTTCATTAGAATCATGTGAAAGATTTTCCAGTTCTAATCTGTGTATATTCAGTGGTGACATTATGTGTTATTGATGTCCCCCAACAAAGGCTGGTGAGATTCTGTAATGTTCTTATTTTCAACAAATTTCCATGAAAAGACAAAAAAACAACAATGAATGGCTCCTACTAACAGATACTGTGTGTGTGTGTGTGTGTCACATCATATCAAACTGTAGATCCCTGAGCTTTGTATAGAGATTTATTTTTTCAGTTGGAACCAGTGGACCTGGATCAGAGAGCAGCAGACAGGGTGGTGAAGTCAAACAGTAATAAGACAGAGACGCTGCTGGTTTTGGTGTCGTGGGATTTTCTGACAGTAATAAATATACAGACCATTTCCAGCCTTATCCTTAACTTTCTTGCTGAGTCACATTATTATTCTGCTGGTTTGTCCATTAACTAAACTCAGACAAAATTATGACACTTAATAATGTTTACGTATAATAAGGCTGATCTGTGGTCTCTGCAGCCGTTGCCATCCCATCTCCCTCAAATATCGGCTACCGTCCCGGTGACATGGCTCTCCTGGGTCTGGTCATGGCGGCTCTGCTAGTCCTCTGCCTCATTGTGATTGGCTTCTTGGTTTCCCGCTTGTGGAAGGGAAACGCCAGCATGGACAAAATATGTGAGGTTGGTCAGTTTTCTTCTTTGAGGTTTCGTCACTGAAATGGTTTGAGTTGTAAAATCCGAACCCCACTCATCACATCAGGCATTTAAACACCACAAATGGTCACTGAGGGATTTTTGAAAAGGAAAGGTACCGCTTTGACATAGACGTCAGACAGACTCAGCTGTTTAATGCCTTCATGTGCAGCTTTGATGAATATTTATCAGCTGAAATCAACATAAGGGCTCTGTGTTAAAACAGAACAAATCAACCTAGCTTGTTCTCAGCAACCACGGTGGCATCTGTAACACTGAACAATGCTTCAATAGCCTCCATGCTTCATTGACTGCTCTATTAATAATGAGGGGCCTCTCTCCTGCCCGTAGTGCCTGGGCCCCTGTCTGAAGTCGGACCAGCCTCGGACGGGCCACAGGGACTCCCTGCAGTACACCAACGACGGCTTCCAGAACGAGGGCGACCAGAGCCGCGGGGGCACCAGGCGCTGGAACAACGCTGTCCCAAGACGGAGCACCTTCCCCCAGGCACGGGGTCGGGTCATTCCCCTGGAGAGACGGAGCCGCCACTGCTCCTCCTGTGGCATTTACACCAACCACGTCCCCAGGGGGAGCCCCTCAGTGAGACCGGCCAGGAGGGGCAGAGGAGACGGGGACGAGTATGGCATGAGGTCCATCCTGAGCAAGCAGAGGAGGAAGGAGGGCCAGAAGACGGTGTGGTTCAAGGAGAGCGAGGACTCCTCAGACATCGAGGTGGAGATTATCCCAGACACTGTGGGCCGGGTGGAGGAGGAGACTGAGGAGGAGCTGGAGGGCGAGGTGGAGATGGAGGGGGTTGTCAGAGACCCAGCTGCCCCGCTAAGAGAGTCTGACGGTGGGCAGGAGAGCCAGAGCACAGGGCCCAGTGAGGAGCAGGACTGTGGAAATACCAGCCCAGAAAAAGTGAAGGGAGGCCAGGAGCAGGAGGACTGACAGCAGAGGTCAGAGGTCAGAGGTCGAACTCAAGTCAGAGAAAACTGAGCAGAATGCTGATTGTTTTCTTGTCACTTTTTGGAGACTACGGCCCAGAGCAGAGTTCTCAGCAGCCCAGGATTACACCAACATCTCTGGGTATCTGCCAAACCTCAAGAACAGATTCACGGATCCAAAAAGTCTTTATTTTCTACTGTGAATATTAGAACAGGGCATCTGCGGTCAAACCTTTGTACAGTGTTTAAAAAACATATACTTGTCACTAGTGTTATAATGTCTGAAATAAGAACAGAAGTTAGTCATCAGAGATTTTTCCACAACATTTACACAGAGGTGACTGTGTGACAGTTTCATGCAACTTGGGTCTTAATTCATCGTTTGGGTTAATCACATCTGCAGCGACGTCGCTGTCTGACAGGGCAAAAAACAAGTCAAACAAAAGGAGGAAAACAAATGTAAATGCTAAATTTATTGTGGCCATTAGACACATATACAACATTAGACACTCATAACAACCTTCAAAGTTTAGCCTATCAGCCTGGTAACGTGTTTAAGCTAAACTCCTGGGTTGTTTCCATCTGTTTATGTTTCTGGCCCCATCAGACTTCAATGTAGTGATGTTACCATGTTCCCAGATCTCAGCAATTACTTTGGTGAGAACAATGTTCTGGTCAGAGATAGAACAGACGCTCAGATCCACTACAATAAGACCCAGGTTGATATGAAGCAGCCTGTGGGCAAAGTTGCAAACCAGTACACCAGACTGCTTGGTACCACTTTCCAATAAGGCACAATTTATAAAGGGTTTACACAGTAAGTTGCAACTAAAGATTATTTTCATTATTAATCGGATAATTGTTTGGTGTCTAAAACAGAAAACAGTGAAAAGGCCTGTCACAGGTTCCTAAAGCCAAACATGACTGTAACTAATGGATGCAGCTCACGTTATAACTAATGGCTTTTCTTAGTTATTAATAAAATGAAATTATTAATGATTTATAGAGAAGTTATTAGTCATTGATAAAGAAACCTTTGTTTTCTCAGGTGAAGAAGTTTAACTCCCTCTATCATAAAGAGTTTAAAGCCATTTGAGGCGAAGTTGTGATCTTATGTCATAAATAAAACGGAACGTCCTTCAAAATCAGAGTTATTTTAAAAAAAAGTTTTTCTCTCTAATAAGACCTCAACAAAAAGTCTGTCATCATCATTACATATGTTAATAAGTTATTAAAAATGGGTTTTTGTAATATGGTCTGCAGTTATAAAGTGGTCAGGTGCTTTGTTGGAGCCGTTTACCTGATGAAGAGATAAAAACAGACACCAAGTCTTGTTAATGGTTTAGAACTGATCAATAATACATCAGTAACACATTTATTAGTATTTAATAAACCTGTTATAAAGGTGCCTTAATTAGAAAGTGTTAACGGTCAGGTCATTGCATTGTTGGATTTGCAGGATTTCTGCATTAATGTGAATAAGTTCCTGTTTGTTCTGTGTTTAATTCACTTCATTAGCCAAAAACAGTCTTTGGCTAATGTTGTCTGTTTGTTTTTAAATTGTTTTGCAATTTGAGTTTCCCAAAAAAAAAAAGAAAAAAATTTCCCATTGTCACAGGAAACGTCTGTATCACAACAGAAAAGTCACATATACTGTAAAAGATTTGATCTCCCACACTGAGTCAGACCAAAGGGCCAATAACTGAAGAGAGATTTGTCTGCAGTGAAGCTGGTCACCGTCGTGCTGTCATGGTTTCTCTGCACATGTTCTGTACAAGCTTTACTAAACTGAACCCGTGGTGTCTGGATTTCAAGGTGAAAAACATATGTGAAGAGAAACTTTATCTACTGAATACTAAACAGCTGAGAGGACTTTTCTATGTGGACTGTATTTTATTGAGCATGTTGAGTAAAATAACTACTTGTATGGATAAAATCTATGGTTAATGTAAAGTTGACTTTTTGTACATTACAGTGATTGATGTTAAGGGTGGGAGGAATAATAAAGTTTGAAGGATACGTTGAGG
Organism: Toxotes jaculatrix; assembly: GCF_017976425.1. NCBI lineage: Eukaryota > Metazoa > Chordata > Actinopteri > Toxotidae > Toxotes > Toxotes jaculatrix. The sequence goes on along the minus strand of NC_054394.1, from coordinate 30,523,135 downwards.
TTAGGGATCACCTCGCTGGGTGCAAATTCATTTTTCCGAGACTAGTAAACAAGGACTTAGCCACTGTTAAAGCCACATAACAGTAAAAACAGGTCGTGTTTTAAAAACTGTTTATTGAGGCCAATCACATTAAGATACATCACAAACTCAGTAGCTGAGAACCAACTTCCTCCTAAAATGCAAATTGAAAGTTTTCTGTTTAAAAACAAATCCCTGATTAAAAAAAAAAAAAAAAAACCAAAATGTTTGAAAAGGGCAGTACCGGTGCAATCAACTGATCCCTGATTATATACATCCATCACACAGCCTATCAGCTCTCCTATCTGTTTCACGCACGTGGCTGGAAATCAGTGCATTTAGGCTCTACACAAAATCTATTGCTAAAACACAGTTTGATTGAAAAGCAACAGAAAACGTGCAGCTCAGATTCTTCTCCTCCAAAACTTGGACTTTTAGCTTTGCACTTGAACGTGTTGCTCTCATGCACGATGTGCTTACTTGGACTTAGCAAAGCCCACCCTGTTGTTCTCCCGGTCAAAGACAGTGTAGTACTGGCCGATGAATACATCTCCCAGAATCCACAGGGGCCCGGCGGGGGCGGGGATGTCCAGACCCATGAAGCCACTCAGACAGATGGTCTTTCCAGCCTGACTCTCCTGGATGATGGGAAGCAGAGGAGGACACAGAGACGGATTACAGGCTGCTGGAGTGTTTTCATGATGTAAAATAAACGATTTGACTGAGTTTGGAGGAAGGAGAAAAACAAACGACTGCGTGAATCTGCGTGTAATCACTCCTCAGACGACAAACCAGCCTCCTCCTGGCTTCGCCAAATCAAACAAAGCTGCACTTGTTTGCTTTTGTATGACGCAACACACACTCACAGTGTTGCATTGTTGCAGCAGGAGCGGACTCTGTGTCGCCCCCTGCTGGGCGATAAACAACACGTGGTGCACACAGTCTCACCTTGAGGACATACTGCTCTCCGGTCAGGCTGTAGCTGCGTCCGCCCACGTTGAAGGTGATGACAGGCAGCGACGGGATCTTGTCACAGTTCACCATGTACTGAAACACAACCAGCGTTCACGTCAACGCACAGCTCATTAATGAACCTCCAGACATAACTGAAAAATAAAGGTATAAAACTAAACAGTGAATGGACAGTGACACCTTAAATATCACATGCAATAAAACTAAAATTATTAAACTCATCACTACTTGAACGCAGCCATTAATATCTCAACAAGCTTGATTAAATCTTTGTGGGGCTGCAACTCACAATTATTTTCCTATTCAATTAATCTATTTAATTAATTGAGTTATTTTCTCAAATAACTGATTAATCATTTGATTTTTAAAAAGGTAAAAAGAAGTGAAAACTGAGCTAAAACCCAGGGTGATGTTAGGAGTAGTTACTGAAAGTGGGAATAAAACATCCATTTTCATTATTTATTAAATTAAATCCTTAATCTGGAAACTTTAGTTTGACATTTTAAACTAAAATTAAATACTCACACATGGAAACTGAGCTATTCCACATTTAACAGATCTGTTTATGTCGCAGCTTTGGGTAACAATGTGGTAATGGTGACTGGTGTCATGGTAACGTGGTCATTGGCTCTACTGATTGGTTGCCAAAGGTCAAGACTCTAAAATCTATATGAACCTGTTGGATGGCAGATTCCAGGAGACGAAGACAGAAGACAGGAAGTGAAACGCAAACTCAGTTTGTTGCTGAGCTGTCAACAGAGACCGGGACAGAAAAGAACTCATCCTGAAGTATTTGTCTTTAGTTTCTGTTTCTATCTGACATCTATTTCTCAACATGGTGAGGAGATGAGTTGAACGAGTGACGTGTATTTCGTCTTCTCTCTCATCAGTGCACTCAGGTGAGGCCTGACGTGATCAGCTCACCTCTCCCTGGATGAGCGGAGTAGCTCCGATGGCTTTCTGCAGGGCTCTGACCTCAGCAGAGGGGCCGGTGATCAGAGACGTCCCGGTGTCCACGATGGCCTCGCAGCCGCCCTTACACAGGCTCAGCTGGCTGCCCACTACCAGCCTGTCACACACACACACACAGACACACAGACACACACACACATTTCAGTATTCAAAGTACAATAACAGCATCACTGTGTCAGAATGCCAGACTGTGTAACTGTCCATCAGAGGTTCCCAGCACTCTTTTGTCTAAGAATTAAAAACCAAAACACATTAATTTACGACGATACAGAACAAAGACAAGCAGAACATCTTCACAAATGTTTGACTTTAATGAAAGTAAGAAATGTGTTCTGTTAAATTTCTGTCGAATGTCAGATGAATTTCCCTCTGAGGGATGAATAAAGTCTATCTATCTATCTATCATCTGTGAGCGTAATACTTGAGCACTCACTCGTCCATGTGGATCTGCCAGTAGGCCTGGCGGGTGATGTTGACGTAGTGGAAGTCACCGCTGTAGTATTTGGGGTCGGTTCCTCCCAGCAGCAGCTCACCGCCGGGCGCCGTGTCCGGGTTCCTGAACAGAGAGAAAACATGAAGTCAAACCCCACAAACGCCACGGGAGCCAAACGCCAGGATAAAACTTTACAAGGTGACAAAAAACAAAAGAAAGGACCAGTCAGATCATCGCTGACTGCGTCTGTAACGGCTGTTTGGTGCTGAGCAGGTAGCAGACGGACGGTTTATCAGACCCTGTTTGCTGCTGATGTAAACAGGGTCGAACCATAGAGTGAGGCCGTGGGACGTAAAACCAAAACAATGAGCTGAAACATGCCACGTTTCACCAGCTTTGTGAGAACGATCCATCTGCACTTTATTCTTATGTTTTTCTGAAGCATCGATAACCTGCCACAGGTGCTCGTACACAGTGTTCAGAGGACGACGGCAACAACACAATGATCTAACCCAGGTCAACGTCAGCTGTGGTCAGTCTGATCAGGTCCGTCCAACATGCAACACAACACACAACGCAACAGCACAACAGGCTTTAAGAGGAAGGAAAAGGTCTGTCCTTAGTCCCACCTGTTCAGGTAGAAGGAGAAGATGTTCTTCTCCACCTTCTTCTGGCGCATGATGTTGTCAAAGACCGGTGTCACCCCGTCCACAGAGATGCGTGGGTAGGCCATGCCAAGGATCCCGTCAAACTTGGCAGCGATAAAGGCCACACCGGGCTGCTTAACAGCCTCTCCGAAAACCTGTTTCTCCACTAATATGTCTCCAATCTACACACAAGAATAAAAAAAAAACACAACACAACTTAGAGAATTTCACATAGCCAGAGTTTCCTGTGATAATACTCATGTGTGAGACAAGCTTACTGTGCACGTGTCCTGGCTGAGGTAGCCCGACAAACTGCCAGAGCCATACTGGATAGCAAAGGCAGTGCCGTTCTTCACGTAGGTGCTGGACTTTCCAGAATTATATTTGTGGTGAAGCACTGCGGAAAGAGATGTTATTATTTAATGCAAGTCAGAAGCTACAATATTTTACAGAGACTAAGTGCAGGGATATTATTTTATAGCTGACACACTGATACTGCACCAGGACTTACAGCACGCAATGTCTAAGAGGGAGCAGTGAACGGAGGGAACCCACAGGTTGGAGGAACCCGTGTCAAACACCACGCTGAAGGTCTGAGGAGGGGTACCCAGGGCAATATCACCATAATACTGGGCCTGGGGAAAAGAAAACAAAACGTTTATTATTGTTGTTGTTAACAACAACCATCAGTGTCTTGAAAGCTTGTAGAGGTTTAGCTGATATTTCCAGGACACTAAATCCATCTGAGACAACACAGAATTCTGCAGCTGATCTGATGCACTAAAGAAAATGCTCACAGAAATCCACAGTGATCCTGTTTCTTCCACAGCAGAGAGACTGAACAGGTCACATGATTAAAACAATGTCACCGAGGTCTGACTGTACAAAGCAAGTCAGTCCACTCTGTCACTCATTCTCATGGCTCGTGACGCCGTACAGCTGTTGGTGTCAGAGTTATGAGGACGCAGGTCAAATAGTTCCTGAGTCATGTCAATAAATCAGCTGTTTTAACGCTTTAACCGAGCCGAGCGGCTGATTTCTCCATAAACTCAGAAGCTGAAGCAAACTTCCGTTTCATGTGACTGGAAGCCGCTCGGGTCAAAACCTTCATTGCTAAATATTTTAAGAATTTTTGTCGAGTCATTGCGGCCCCAGAGTACTTCCTTTTTTTTAGGCAAAATGTAGAAGTGGAATATCTTTGTGGTTTAATCGGATTGAATAAACCCATTTACAGATTTGAATTCTATTCTATTCTGTAATTTCTTCTAACTTATCGGCCGACGTATACGGCAACAACAAAAACTGTGGTAACAGTTTCCGCAGGGTTCACCGGGTTAAATTTGAGACTTTTAAACAAACTTTTTAATAACACAGAGAATAAAATGTGATACTCGAAGAGAAAATATTCAGGATTTCTGTAAATTTTTAAACACACTCTTGAGGAAACTGAATTCAATGCTGACTTTGGACTTTTCAAAACCAACAAAAGAAGATTATCAGATGTGCTGGGTTTATCTGAAAGCCTTTACTTCTCCTCTCGCACAATCGTGAAAGGCAGACTGACGTCCGTACTGAAGATTAAAAGGTAATTAACTAATATGTTAAGAAAAACTGAGAGCAAACAAACTAAGTTTCTGTCAGCTGACGAGTTTAAAGAGGCTTACAGATCACGAGCCAACGCTGACTCAGCTGTCATACAGTAAAGGTTCCTCCTCTTTCAGGCTCACGGTTTCATAGTTTCAGAGCTGATATTAACCTTCGTCAGCATGAGTCAGCTAAAAACCTGTGTTCGCCTGAGATTTACTGGTCATGACAGACAAGTCTGATTTTCCATTCAGGTGGGAGGATTTACGGAGGTGGTCACAACACAAGAGGACCTTTGTTGTGGCTCTCCCCCAGCTTGGCTTTTAGCTTCTGGACAGTGCATTAGGGAAAGTGAAGACTTAGAGGTCCACAGGTCAGTGGTTCGGAGAGTGATGCTTACGTCAAGGTAGTTCTTCAGGGTTTCTGGAGTGGGTCCATTACTGGAGGGGAAGCCAAAGTTGTACTTTAGGGAGTGTTTGTCAGCCAAAAGCTCCTCTGCTCTTCTCCCAGAGTCTGTCCACTCACGTCTGATGGAACGGAATTTCTTTAAGGGAATTCTGGACGGAAAGAATCATAAAAAAAAAAAAAAAGAAATTATTCAGGACAGTTGATTTGAAGCCTGGTTCGTGTTCTCTTAGCATTCCTGATTTTTTTTGTGATTTAAAATATTATTTAAAAAAGTATAAATGCATTGGAAATTCAGCCTGTCACTGTCTGATCATCAGGCTGCTTCATTTGTTACAGACCAACACAGACTGTGGCCGCCTTACACATAACAGTTGACCCACTTCTGTGCCCTTATCTGCACAGCGTTATCCCTCAGAGTTCAGAGTATGTTGCAACAGAAGTGCTATACATAATGCAGCAACACCTGTCGCCAAAGCTTTGCTCCCATTACGTCAATATCTCAATACTTTTCAAGCATTTCCAACTGTAATGAGTTCACAGAGAGTCGACCGAGTGCTCCAGGCATCTGCAGAGTTTCCTCCTGAAGACATGAAATATTAAACTAACAGCAACATTTCTTTTAAAATACTCCCACTGACACTGTAGTCACGTTAACTTCAGTGTCTGCAGTTTCCCTGCACAAACGGCTGCTGTGGGAATCAAACACATGACTGAAGTGTTACCACAAACTGAGTGGAAGCTTCCTTTTTGGTGTCATAATCATGTTATATTAGAGGAAGCTCACACAACACGCTACCCTGAGCTGGAGGCCTAAAACTTCTTTTTCCACCTGCAACCAAAGGAAATGATTAAATGATGTAGCATAAAAAATATTTCACAGTAAAAGCATTTAGCACACAATATCAAACAGGAAGTACACTCGCAACAAAATGTAATTATAACAGAAATAACAGAAGAGCAAACACATCAGTTTAGAGAAGTGTTTGAATATGACAGAGTCCTGAAACAGCCAATGCACAGTCTGCATTCATTCTACGCTGATATTAAATTATCAGACAGACAATGGTTCGCTGCCCTGACAGCCTCAGGAATGTGTCTTCACCGTGTGTTGACTGATACAGCTCCTGGGCTGAGGAATTATGAACTACGGCTGCAGATTACATTGTTGATCACACTGTAGCCCAGTTCGTTGATCAGTCAGTTCTTTGTTTTGCTTCTAAAATGTGAGTAGAAGGCGAGGTATTGAAGCTGCTTCTTTTATTTCACCAGTAGTCCAAAGGAAAAGCTTCAAATCCATTTGAGAAACAGGACCTCCTCAGTGTTTACACTTGAAATATTATGTAAATGACTATTTATTTACATAGACATAAGACAGACTGCTGATAGATTCAGTTTTAGCTTCGACTGGTTGTGTGAGAGCTGGGAAACAGTTTAGGGTGTGAACAAGCCTCGCCCTTTATTGTCCTGCACTATCACCGAGTAAATTTACTATTACACTGAATCAGTGTCTGCAAACCAGTGAGAAGCCAAACGCCTTACACAAACCAAACTGACCCCTGTGTTTTTCTTCTTGCACTGCAGACTGAAACACTGCTATCTTTCTGCTCAGTACTTCAATGTTTATTTCTTTTGCAGACGACACGATTTTCTGATCGGTCTTCAGTCACCTCTTAGTCACGGACGTGTTTCAAATGCAGAAAAGAACCAGTAAACGGTGTTCTCCACCTCCACCAGAGACTCTGATAATCCCCCCATTAAAACCTTATATGGCTCCAGCATCCCTCTTGCTGAGTTACATGAATATCTAGGAATCTGGCTGATCAGCGGACGCACATTTTAGCTTCACATTCAACATGTGACTCAAAAATTACAAATATAGCTCAGCTTCCTGTGTCACTTTAAAGGCTAGATAGCCTTTACTGTCACGCTGCCCCATCAGCACTTTATCAGAGTAATTTATCACTGATGACATTTCATACTCTCATCTCTGTGTCACAGGGTTGGAGGGACTTCCTCACAGACGGGAAGAAGCAATCATCTGATGATGTGCATTATCAAAACTCTGCCAAACAGCTTCTCGTCTCTTTTAGTATTTAAACTTTATAATTACAGAACATGATCCAGTGGCAGCTTAACCTCAGATATTCCTCATGTGCCCATTGATCCTGACAGAGATGGACTTTTAAATTGAATGAACTGCAAACCTCAAACAAACCACAGTCCTTCACACCACAATTCAATTTAAGACTTTGAAACTTTATCTCATTTTTTCCATGACTTTTATAACTTTCAGTTTTTTTTTTTTTTACCAGTTCTGTGTTAGTTGTGTTCTTCCTGTCTGCAGACGCAGTATGAATGAATACAAGCTGCCTGTTAGCAGAGAGACCTCAGAGCTGCTCGGATCTGTGCAGCTTTAGTTTGTGTCACAAGATCAGACGGTGACAAAGCGCGGATCACATGCACGGGGCGGACGGTCCCGGCGGGTCATGGAGATAAATAAAAAATAAACCGAACCCCAGCCCGGTGCTACGCCTGCGGGTGTCAACACGAAGCCTCGGTGTGTGTAACCCGGGCGTTTTCCGTCGTTCAGCGTTAGGTAACAGTTAACATTGTGTAAGCTAACGTTAGTTCACAGCGGGCGTGTTCACACACACACACATACACACACACACACACACACACACACACACACACACACACACACACACACACACACACACACACACACACACACACACACACAAACTGCTCGTTTTCTTACCGGACCAGCGCGTCGCTGCTCAGGACCAGCGCCGCGAACACGAGCAGGAGACTCCTCATTATGCCAGCGTTTGGACCGCAACACGACCCGGGACTCGACGATGACCCAGCACTAACAGTTCTTGTCGACAAACAACCGACTTTTATCAGCTGACTGAAGCGGAGTCACTGTCACGTGAGCCGTATTCCGGTCGCGAGTGACGTCACTGCCGGCGGCGGAGCAGGTCGGAGTCCCGAGTAACGAGCGCGAGGACCGATAATGGTTTATCGATCTTTTTGGTTAATGTTCCTCTTTTAATGTACGATTTTCACACTCACGACTCGTTTCTTATTTCTTATTTAAATGTTATGTTAACAATAACCACTCCGCCACATACACAATCACGCACACACACACACACACACACACACACACACACACACACAACTAATATAACAACGGATATATGGACCGGGAAGCGGGAAAATTGAATATCTGACAACAAACAGACAAACAAAAAGAAAAAAAACCTTAAGACCATTCAGCTCTCTACCCTGACACAACATGTCAATATTTGCTTAACTGATTTAAAATTAATATAAAGCCATCATTTCATATTTATGACTTGTTTTTTTATATTAGTTTGGATAAAAGATCCAATGATTTGACATTAGGCTGTTTATCTGTAACTGGTAGCACTTTCTGACATGGCACCATTTCAAAAAAAGGTCTGTTATCTGTCATATCATTAATAAATCACCTGTGAGACAACAGTAAGAAGTGTTTTAATGCAGCTGTAAACAGTGTTCTTAGGGTCTAACTCTTTCTGAGAAGTCATCAGGTTTCCACTGATAAATGAGGGTCTTGTGTTCCTGTCAGAGAACAGCAGAACGTTTCTGCTGCGGTTCTCTGCCTCATATTTACAGAACAAATAAAGCAAGAAGATGCTTGACAGTCATCAGGGTACATACAGACGTCCAGAGGCAGGAAGTATGTTTGTGACACATACTGTTTCTGATGTTCTGGTTTACCTGAGCATTTCTATTACAGGAGCCTTTCTACTTTCCCTCTGACTACAGATGTATTATACCTTTAAATCTATCTCATGGCCTGATGGTTTTTACTATGTGAAAGCAGAAATCCTGTAATTCCAAACCTGGAGATAACTTCACACTTTCCACGTTTTGTTATTTCATCTCCAGGTTTAGTGATTAAACACTCTGACAGGTACCTTTAATCACAGTGAGCAGTTTTACTTTTCATACTTCAGTACAGTTTAATGCCAACGGTTACAGATTAATCTCCACAAAACCATCCATCTCTCATTGTTCACCAGTGGAGGAGCCAAAGATTTCTCTGCTAATGACTTTAACGTCAATGTCTTTACTTTTTAGTTTTCAGTGTTAGAATAAAGTACAGCACAGTTTTAACCGTCCAAGATCACAGAGATAACACAAGTCATTTCTGTTTTGGAGTGGGTCATAATTTAATTTGCCTGAATTTGTGTGAATAACTTTCCAACACACTGTGCATCCTGCGAACCCTCAGTCTGTGCCTTGGACACTGGTTGGACTGTGGAGCCTTCTGTCACGACTTGGAGGCAAGGACTAGGACCCAAATGCACGACCCCTCAGACGTAATCAAAAATAATAGTGTTTATTCTAACAAAGTGGCAAAACAAGGATCACCCATAAAGGGGAAAAAGGCACAAAAACAAAAATAGAAAATGCAAACGCAAAATCACTCTTAGCGAGGAGAAACACGGATCAAGGAGCTAAAACCAAACAAAGTAACAAATAAATACACAACCTGACTGAGGATACGATGACGAGAGGCAAGACGAGAAACAAAAGCGAAAGACATGAGCCAAGGGCATGAGACAAAACGAGTGACAACGCCATGAGACAAAACATGGGACACGGCATGAAACACGGCGTGAGACAAAAACGAACTGACACTGGACAACGGGAAACCCAGACTAAACAACAGGTAAGGGGAAACAGGTGGAAACTATTAGGGCGGGGAAAACAATTACAAAAGCGGGAAACAAGACAAAGACAGGAAGTCAAAACAAGACCAGATACACCAGGGCAGTGAATTCAAAATAAAATAGGAACTACTAACAAACTAAACAACCAAGACAAGAGTCCCAGAGTCCAAAAAGGGTTTCAAAACATAAACGTTTTCAGAAAACAGCCCCCTAAGGGGCTAGTCATGACACCTTCATGAAGATATTTTTCATCTCATTTATTATTTTACTGCCTTACAAATCATTTCCTCCATGAGATGAAATTCTCAGTTGAGATGTTAATCATTAAAACCACCACTGTTGCTGTGCTGAAGCCAGTAAATGGAAAAGCAGCTGGGGCTTTTGCTGCCGTGTAATGACGAGGACTGAACAGCGAGTGGCTGCCTCATCCCACACATCAGGGATCACCATCCAGGATTCACAACACTCAGACCTCTACCTCTGGAAATCTCATGGGGAAACGCTGAGCTATTCAAAGATCACGATCACAATCGGACTCTTTGTACTGACAATGAACCTGCTACGGATAATTGGATATGTAACAGCCTGATGTCTGGTGATGATTTCAGCTGCTAGTCTGTTGTCTGAGAGCCTGACTGGCTGATCACTGACCTGAGCCCATGAACATTATATCAGAAAATACTGGCAGCTGAGCTATAATTGTTGTCTTGATCCAGCAGGTGACAGCAGGCTGATTTTTGCCTTTACATGTGAAAAGTTTCATGTTGAGTGATTTTTCTTCTGGACGACTTAAGAAAACAAAGCAAACCAAACATTACCTTTATTTGTTCATGAATTATTTAAAGCTGCAGGAAGGGTGTGCTCAGCACTGTGCTGCCGCCTATCAGTTCATCAGCAGCTGAAAGTCATCTCAGCACACTTTGAGTTGGCGTCGTCTCTAAATCCTCCCACAAGACTTCAAGTAAAACAGTTTAACATTTTGGGAATTACACTTATCTGCTTTCCTGCTGAGTTAGATGATAAGATTGATGCCACTGTCGTACGGAGCTGGAGCAACGGGGCAGTCAGCTCAGCAGAACGACTGGAGGCAGGGGTGAACAGCCTGCCTCTGCCCTAAGAACATACTCATTTATTTATTTTCATGTTTGTTTAGAAAATCATTTTATATTTAAACAAGTGGTGACACACATTGTGCACACAACTACAGTGTATATTCCTGCTATTACCATCATGGTTTACTCTTAATACTGAGTATTAAAAAATAGGAAATGATAAGACTCAGCCAGGATTTACAGTTCTGTGTGTATCACATGGTCGTGCGCTGGAGGTGCTAATGAAGCTGTTTAAGATCTGTCAAACAGGCGTTTTCATGGCAGCAGAGTCACATGTTTCATTCCCCTGCTGATGTAGGAAACTGGGCTTTGAAATTACTGAGTCATGTTAAGGAGCATCAGAAAAAAAAAAATCTTGAAAACATGAAGATTAGAAGCACATCAGTGACATAAAGCATCACCTCCTGTGTTTTATTAATATTGTTTAATAACTCCATTCAGCTGTGCGGCATAAAATTTCTAATTTGCATGTATCACCCGGTGATGATGACAGTGTGGCTGAAGTTACCGTGACAGTGAAGAACGGATGAGGTTGAGATGTGACACGACTCATTTTTGCAGGATTGAAAACAGCTGTGAATGTAAAAGTTTAATAGTATAACTGAGCTGTAAAACCGTTGCATTGCTCCACAGTGATAAACACACTCTGTGGTGCTTAATATTTAGTGGCTTTTACAGATTTTAACGGCGGTTGGTTGATTGGTCCACCACTTTGGGACAGACTGAAATATGTCAAATGAGTTTGGCATGAAATTTTTCACACACATTTGCGGAAACCAAGAGGACGAAGTCTAATGACTCTGGTGACTCCCTGACTTTTCACTGTGGTTTTAAGTGAAATGTCTCAGGGTGAATTGTAATGAATTTGGTGAAAACCCAGACTGAGCTGAACATTTGTGTTAAACATATGTGTTACTGATCTTACATCCAAATGTTTGGATTAAGGTGGCAATGATTTTAGAGGAGAGAGGTGGTGATTTTTCTGGAGGTAATGATGACCTGCTCAGTTCTCGCGCTGCTGCAGGGAACTGTCACAAATCAGAAGCTGTGAACTTTTATTACTTGGATGAAAATGTAGAATCCTGGTCCAAAGAAGACATAAAAGTAAAGTTAAATATATTTTTCATGATGTGACTGTTCATCTACAAAAGGCCGACAAAGTCATTTTAAAGTAATGTTGACATCTAATGGAAAAAGACGAACTTTAAATGAACTTCATCATCATTAGAAAGTTGCTGTTAGTGTGAGGCTGAGTCACATTTGCCAGCTACAAACCAGCCTGAAGAGTCAGCGCTCTGATGTGAAAGCAACATGAGACAGTGAAGAAAAAAAAACATAATGCGAGCTGATGGGAAACATGCAGACAATCATAAGAACATTCCAACAAAGAGGAACATGGGTCACACTTCACCGTGTGACCCATGTTCCTCTTCGACCCACTGAACAATAAGGGTGTGACTTGTGTTAACTGTAATGTGAGGTTGATGATTTCAACAGTGAACAATTTTGCCTAATCGCTGATTTGTGAGCACAGCTGACCACAGATCAGTCAGCAGAGCCCCCCCCCACTGACTGCCCTGTGTCCTAATAAATAAAATTCAGTAAAATGAATATTCACACTGTTTAACTCGAGCATGAGTTGTTCCTGTGTTCCTGAAGTGGACAGAAGTGCAGAGAACACACTGCACACCTGATTTCTGACTTTAAAAGACTCTGAAAAGGCCACAGACAAAAGCAAATAACCAAATAACTCTAAATAAGACAGAGCCGAGTGGAATGGAGGGAGGGCGTCTTCGAGACTCAGCCACCTGGACCTACGCTCACTGAGCACTTTATCTGGATCGGCACACTAACCCGGGGAAGCTCCTCCGTCTGCTCTCATTGATTCCACAAGATGTTGGAAACCTTCCTCTGAGATTCTGATTCCACGTTGACGTGATTCACATCATTTCTGCAGATCTGTCAGCTGCACATTCAAGCTGTCAACCTGCTGTTCTACCACGTCCCACAGCTGTTCTGCTGGATTCAAATCTGGAGACTGGGGGAGGCCACTGAACTCACTGTGATGTTCATGAAACCAGTTTGAGTTTTTGCTTTGTGATATGAAGCTTTATCCTGCTGGAAGTCGCAGTTAGAAGATGATGAACATGATCGGCAACAATACTCAGACAGACGGTGACATTCAGACCGTGACTGATTGGTATTAAGGCTGATTAGTGAAAATAAGTAATTGACCATCAGTGGGTAGAAGCAGGATTCCTGCCCAGGACAGCCCCAGATTCAGGGACCTGGAGCCGCAGTTGTAACATGACAGTGGCCCTGTGCACGAAACCAGCTTCAGAAAACAGACGGTTTCCCCACTTTGGAGGAACACGACTGGCCCACACAGATCTCTGACCTCCACTTTAAATCAGATCATCCAACCAGCATTTTGTTTTGTTAGGTGCTTTAATGCTCTTGTTGTGGATGGTAGTAAATCCCTGCAGCCGAGTTCTAACGTCTGGTGGAAAGCCTGAAAGCGGAGGAGTGGAGGCTGTCACAGCAGCATCTCCATGACACATGCTGCACTGTTTTAAATGGAAATGCTGGTAAACATGTTTGTGTTGTTCTCATGTGTCTCTGCATTTCTTTTGTTGTTGTCGTTTTTCACTTTGCTCTTCTCTTCCCTTTCATGGCTCTGTCTGAATTCTGAACAACTTCAGCTGTAGATAAAGAACTTCAAGAAGTTCACTCATTCATCTCCTCATTCATTTATTATTCATTGTGGGCTGTAACGCTGGATGGAAGACCTGCTGTAAAACTTGACTGTTGAACGGCCACAGCACGGTCAGCTGACCAGTGACCCCTCCATGGTTTTGGGGGTTTTCCTGGCAGCAGGTGCTGGAGCATCACGTGTGGAGTGAAGGGAAACGAGAACAGATGATCCGACGCGTGGAGCCATTGATCGCACATCATGTCACGAAATGAGATTGTAGCCTTTTCCTTATTGATCTTTTTATGGAAAATGAAAAATGGATTGCAGACTTTGTGTCACTTCTCCCCGTTTAGACGGCTATAAAAAGACCACCTGCACCAGAAATAGTTCAAAGTGAGATGTTACGTGCTGCTGCTGCGGATGCTGTCACTCATCCATTCAGGCTTAAAATTACCAGTTGCTTTGCAGTTAAACTCTTGTCAGACCTGGTGAATCATAAATGGAGCGCTCACGCTCCCTTTAGACAGTTAAAAACACAAACACTGAAACTTTTAATGAGCCCTCAACATGCTGCTGATAATGAGGCTGTAATTTGCCGTTTCTCTGTGTCTCCTTCACTGTTCCTCTCTGACTTTCTCAGGAAATCAAACTACCTAAAACTAAAAAAAAAAGAAACCCTCCATGAGTCCTTGTTAGCTCTTTAGCACAAAACACCATTAGGAAAACGAGTCCTACATATAAACTGCCACCTCATACACTGAGTGCTATTAGAGGCAACAGAAGAGCGGCTGGGGGATAATTACCCTGCCAAATGGCATCTAATTAAAACTTCATTATCTGAGGTCCGATATCTTCATCTCTGCTCTCGCTTTAATTCCCTCTCTTGTTGACTGGTACCTGTGTGCTGCAGTGCACAGGCCACGCTCGGCTGCAGTCGTCTTGCTGTGTGGAGAGTTACGCTCTCACTTCATGAGGAGGAGACTGACTCCCACTTTGGATTCTGACCCACACTTAGGAGAAACATTTGGTCCTCTACATTAGGAGCCTGACTGTGTTCACGTTCATTTTAAATTCACTGGCCCGTGAAGGGGGAGGATGTGTCATTATATGAAAGTGCTCTTTCCCTCGCCATCCTCTGTTTTCTCTCAGTTCTGTCTAACTCTCCATTTTCTCTCCCCTCTCTCGACTCGTCCCTCAGCTCAATAAATACTTAAATTGTGACTCATTGTACTTTTTGGCTACAGTCACAGAAAACCCCAACAATCAAACATAACTAAATATAGACAGAAAGCACGAGGCCCTGGAGCTTTAACCTCCATCTTTGTGGCTCAGGCTTGAAGAAAAGATGCAATCTGTTCATTGAGATGTTAAAGTTTTCTTTGACACTACGTGGCTAATTTCCTTTCATCAGATATTCTGAGCCCACCTCGGTGCATGGAAGAGGGCTCCTTCAGAAATCAGCGTCTTTGAAGAGACTTGCATGGGTGCTTCTACTCAGGGCTCATTCACAGATGAAAAGTTAATTTCTGTATTTGTTCCATGCAGTGAAACCAGCCTGCGGGGGCCTGCTGGGTTTCGCTGTTTTTAAATCCAGAAACCTGCATGTAAAGATGTTACATCCCGTTCTGAAAGTGATCTGCGAGCTTCCCTCCTTTACTGGGACTAACGCGCTGAAAGTTGGATGGTGATCCATCCCATGGCTGAGATCAGGCGTTCCAGTCTGAACCAAAGCGTTCAGACTGATGCTCAGGTGGTTAGAAAGCACCGAGGATTAGAACTGAAGTCTATGAAAATCAGATTTTACAGAAAAAACGAGGTAAAGTAAAGGCGATGTAACACAAGCATGAAATATTCATGGACAAACATCTTCAAAGAGAGTGTAATAACTGCAGCAGATGCATCTAAGTCAGGAAATACAATGCTTCAGGGATTTGATGAAGTGTCATGCACTCTTCAGTATGCAGTAAATTCTGCTGGTGCTGATCAGCAGCAGCTTGCACTGTGTACACTTCAGACCTCTGCAGACTCTCAATGTGAGTAAGCAGTAAAAAAAAAATAACTGAAGGAGACTGAGGAGAAACTGTAAAAATATTGTTGTGCAGCTGAAAACTGACTGAGGAGGCAAAGGCTGAAAATGTGACTGAAAGTATCCGGGTGGAATTTATTTATAACTGCATTGTGTATGTGTGTAAATATAGACATCAACCCACTGTCCAGTGAACAATCATGTTTCACTCTGTCCCGAACTGCAGCTTCTCTGAACTTCACAAACGAGCCTGATGAATGTTAGCTGTTGATCACTTCTAATGTGAGGTCACCTGCTACACTCAGGTTTGATTTCCATTCATCTTACCAGTGAGCGAAAGAAGAATTTCACAGCACTGAGCTCTAAGTCCCCGCTGTCCGAAACAAACAGATGAAAAAATCGGATTAGCTGACCCAAAACAATCAAGATAGGTTCACACAGCTGCTAAAT